>NC_029774.3:51010928-51035424 GCF_000817695.3 Arachis duranensis
ACGCACCAACCGCGATCCTCACGACTTGCCATGTTTGGGGCATTATTATAGCCCAACCCAATACAGGCCAGAGGTCCATTTGGCGGATTACCGATCCGTACAAGACAAAGTGACCCATGTGTCACACCACTTCCTGGGAAAGACTTGGACAGCTGGTGGAAACTTCCAGTCGAATAGGCCCAACGAAAGGGCCCATCTGAGTAAAAAGGTATAAAAGGGGAAGGACCTACCCTCCCCTAAGGTATATCATCTTTTCACCCTAATTAGCCATCATTTGTTACGAGCACTTACTTTAGCCTCGAAGTGTCCTTACAGGTGGTCTCACCTTCCAACCTACCGACGATCGCGGCTTCTTTCCCCCTCGTCAGGCTCGCACTCAGGTCCAGATTCTCAACACCCTACCGTTGCTCACACCCATCTGTGCAACCGAACAGTCTTTATAATTTAAAAATTCGTAATTATGTTGGGTTTTTATATTAGATAAAGATCTTTAATTAGATTTTTTTAATATTTTATTAACATTTATTTTAATATTTGATGTAGGATGAATTATAAAATATTTTCAAAATAAAATATTTTAGAGTATATTTTGTAAAAAATATAATTATTAAGGATTTATTTTAAAAAATTATTTAATATAATAATTTAATTATAAATTTCATTTGACCACCTCATGGATGGTCTTCTTAGGTCTTCCTCTGCCTTTCGCCCTTTGTCCATCTTCCATCTCATCCACCCTCCTGACTGGATGTTCTATCGGTCTTCTTCTCACATGTCCAAACCACCTGAGACGCGATTCAACCATCTTTTCCATAATGGATGTGCTCTGTGAGTACTTCGAAGACTAATGTGAAAAGGTGTGGACTTAAGGATGATCCTGGTGCAATCCTATACCAATAAGAAATTCCTCTATCACACCACCTTGAGTCTTCACACTAGTTGTGGCCCCATCAAACATGTTTTTAATTGCCCGAATATATGCGATCCTTACTCTCATCTTTTCTAAAACCTTCCATAAGACCTCCCTTGGTACCCTATCATACGCTTTTTCCAAATCAATAAACACCATATGTAGATCCCTTTTATTACTACGATACCTCTCCATCATCTTTCTTAATAAGTATATCATTTCAGTGGTAGATCTGCTTGGCATAAATCCAAATTGGTTCTCTGTTACTTGTGTCTCTTTTCTCAACCTCTGTTCTATCACCCTTTCCCATAACTTCATAGTATGACTCATAAGCTTAATCCCTTTATAATTTCTGCAACTTTGTATATCCCCCTTATTCTTGTAGATAGGTACCAAGGTGCTCTTTCTCCACTCATCAGGCATCTTCTTTGACCTTAAAATCTCATTAAAAAGCTTGGTTAACTAGTTGATGCCTTTTTCTCCAAGACCCTTCCAAACCTCAATTGGGATATTATCAGGTCCTACTGCCTTGCCATTTTTCATCTGCTTTAGAGCCTCTTTTACCTCAAAGTCTTGAATCCTTCGATAGTAGTCAAAGTTTTGATCTTCTTCCCTTGTGCATAATCGACCAAGGCTCGGAAGAGTCTTCTGTCCCTCATTAAATAATTCGTAGAAGTAGCTCTTCCACCTTTTATTAATCTTCTCCTCTTGAGTCAACACATCTCCATCCTTATCCTTTATGGACTTAACCTGATCCAAATCTCTCGTTCTTCTTTCCCGGCTCTTTGCGATTCTATATATACCTTTTTCTCCTTCTTTCGTGCCCAAAGACTGGTAGAGATCCTCATATGCTCTTGTTCTTGCTTCACTTACAGCCACTTTTGTCTCTTTCTTAGCCGCCTTATATTTTTCCCAGTTATCTGCATTGTGGCATAAAGACCACTCTTTAAAGCATTCCTTTTTTATCTTTATCTTTTCTTATATACTCCCATTCCACCACCAGGACTCCTTGTCTCTTGGTCCTATTCCTTTAGATTCACCAAAACTTTCTTTTGCTGTTCTTCTAATAACTTCAGCCATCTCCCTCCACATCTTTTCCACGCTTCCATTCCCATCCCACTTTGCCTCTTCTCCTACCCGTCTTAGGAAGCTTCTTTGTTCCTCACCTTTCATCCGCCACCACCTCGTCCTTGGGTTCTTCGTATGATGTCTTTTCCTCAACTTTTGCTCAACACGAAAGTCCATGACGAGCTCCCTATGTTGTTTTGTCAAACTCTCTCCTGGGACAATTTTACAGTTAATGCAAAATTTTCGGTCAACTCTCCTCAATAAGAAGAAGTCGATTTGAGAGCTTGTCATGCCACTCTTATAGGATATAATATGTTCGTCTCTTTTTTTAAAACATGTATTTGCGATGAGAAGATCAAAGGTTGAGGAAAAGTCCAAAATAGTTTTACCCTCGGCATTGATCACCCCGAAACCATGGCCTCTGTGAATACTCCCATATCTAGTCACTTCTCTCCCAACATGGCCATTTAAATCTCCTCTTAAGAAAATCTTATCTCCCAAAGGTATGCCTTGAACCAAACTCTCTAGATCCTCCCAAAACCTTATCTTGTGTTGTTCGTCCGAACCCACTTGCGGTGCATAAGCGCTAATCACATGGAAAGCATCTCCCTCCACCACAAGTTTGATAGAGATGATCCGATCTCCCACCCTCTTGACATCCACTACGTCCTTCTTCCACTGCTTATCCATAATTATTCCAACCCCATTCCTATTCTTCACCTTTCCACTATACCAAAGTTTGAAACCAGAAGTATCTAACTTCCTAGCCTTTGCACCAACCCATTTCGTTTCTTGTAGGCACATAATGTTAATCTTTCTCCTTGTCATGGTGTCCACCACCTCCATGGACTTTCCTGTTAGAGTGCCTATGTTCCATGATGGTTTTTAGTGGCTAAGAGAAGGGGGGGTTGAATCTTAGCCCCCTTTTTCTTGATTATACTTTCTGGTCTTTGAGGAGACTTTTTGATTTTTGTCTCGTCCCTAGCCACGAGACTTTTATTTTTGTCTCATCACTTGGCACGAGATATTTTTTGTTTTGGCTCCTGTGCAGTAGAAACAGAAATGGAGTAGAAGAGAGAGAGAATTACACCCAGATATATCTTGGTTCAGCTGCTAAGTGCAGTGCAGCCTACATCCAGTCTCCATCACAACAAATGATGGAATTTCACTATAATCATTCTGATTACAACTGTAAAGTGCTAACGCAACTTACAAGGGGATTCCTAGAGAATCATAAAACACAACATAGATGAAAAAAGGAACTCTAAGGACATCTATGGCTTTTTCTTTTAATCTTGCATTCTCTGCCTTTTTCCGCTCTATGACTTTTTCATATAAACCTCACTGTTTGTCTTTTTCCATGAGACTCAAGACATGACAAAATTAAATAGAAAAATTACAAAACAGAATACTTTGAAAGAGAAGAAAATCTGTAAGCTTAGGTAGCTATGAGAATTCTGTGCCTTGCACTCTCACTGCTTACTTCTAACTCCTTGAATCAAACCGTGACTGTTCACCCCTTTTATAGAGAAGAGAAGCCTTTACAGTTGAAACAAAAACCAAACTTAACTTCTTTTCCTTCACACATAACCGGTTCGGCCAAAGAGAGAGAAGAGGTAACCCATGCAAAACCCAACATGCAAATACCTCTAGTTCTTCCTTGGTCATCAGACTTCATCAATCTGAGCGCTCCATCCTTGGCTTGCTCTCCAAGATGGATTTCTGGCCCTTGATGCTTCATGATGATGATGGCTTCATCTGCTCCAATATCTGCCTCTTCTATCACTTCGCCACTCTAGTTACTTTCTGTGGTGGTTGAGCAGAATTAGAGACAAGCCATCCCTCCAAGGATCTCTTCCTTGCTGGCCGAATCTCCTTCTACCTTTTTTGGTATGAAGAAGCCAAGATCTCATCACCATATCTTACCATTCATGGTTGAAGATCTCAGCCACAGCATACTTTATATTTTTTATATTTTCTTGCCATCATCATGATGGTCTTTAGACTTGCTTTTCTTTTCCTTTGGTAGCTCATTTTTGCTTCCATGGTTTCCTGGATATTGTCCGAAAAGAAGAGAGAGATGAGAGAATAGAAAATGTGAAAAGAGAAGCAATCAAGTATTTTTGAACAATTAAAATAAATTAATTTACTTCCCTTTCTTTGCTATTGGTAGCGTGCAGCACTATGGCAATCAATCAACTCAATTGCAAATTTTTCTCTCATATTTCCCATGCAATAAATGACAATTTAATGAAATTTGGAATCCATCACATGGTAAAGTGCTTGGATCCATTGGAAGCATTTTTTTGCTTTCTTCTTCACTTGATTTCGGATCAAGCATGAGGAACATTCATCAAAATTAAAATTGGGTTTAGTAGCAACAACATTTAATCTGGCCCAATAAAATTTTGATTCATCCAAACTAATTGGGCTTATGACAATGTTTGAGTTCTGGCCCAATTAAACACAAATTGCTTCAGCCACATATTATAGGAAACATACACCAAGGCTGAATGTTGGTTTTGATTTGGTCTTGTAATATTTTTTTTATGTTTCGGCCCAATTATAAAACCTGCAACACAAAATTATTAATTAACATATGTTAAATAAAAATCAAATTAATAATTTGTAATTAATTATTTTAATAATATTTAGTCATCACAAATATAAATTTAGAGTTTTCCAAACTCATCATTCCATGTCCCAAATCTCAACCTTCTGTCGCTTCGACCTTTACCTTTTACTTTGTGAACTAGCTTATTTACTCTCGTCCGTTCACGAAAACGCGAGAACTCTTGCTCATTTAACACTACATCCGGGCACCGATGCAGCGGCTCCTGCTTTGACACCGTACTCGAGCTATACAGCGCGTTGCTTCCGGATAACGACCTAGCTTTAGCGCAATAATGTCTTTGATTCATGTCATGGGGGTTCAGCTATATTTTTATGTTGGTTGCCGAAGACCTAACACAACCCTCCTCCTTTATCCGGACTTGGGACCGGCTATGTACCGCAAGTGTATCATAGGCGGAGTTATTATATATATTTTGTCGATCTGTCCAAAATTTTTAGATCTGCCGTTGTTCCTAAACAATTATTGATTAAATTAAGACAATCCATCTCCATCTTTAAGGACATAAATAGTGATTTACTACGACTAAATGCTAATAATCAATGCCCTACACATACATTGTTGAAGGGGGAAGCTTGAAGCATATATGATAGGTGATGTGAAGGGAGGTGCAGCTTTTGTTGGGTCAACAACTTTTTCATCTTCAACCTCTGTTTGTGCGTTGTTGTGTGCGCTCTTCCCTATTTCACTTCGCATTTATCTGTACGGTCAAGACCCTTTTGGTGAGTATGTTAAAGTTAGTCCCTAAAATTTTAGACACTAAAATGACTAAACAAATTTGTCTTTGAAAAAGTTTATAAATTAATTTGGTATTTAATATTTACTTCACAAAGACGTTGCAAAAGATTTCAGTTAATGAAGTATTAGTGTTGACTATTAAATGTTAGTGATCTTCAAACAACAGATCATCAATTTACTTTTCTTTCCGCCATTATCAAATTTACGTACTAAAATTTGGTTTCGTAAAATTTTTATTTTAAAAAATAGTTTACCAAAAATAATTTTGAAAATAATATTTAAATATTGTCTATATTTAGTAAATAAAATTAATAATATTTTTTAATAGATACAAATAATAATTATGTTTGATAAAATAATTTTTAAAATTTTAAAAGATTATAATAAACATAAATATATAAATTTATTTTATATTTATTAATATATAAAATTATATTAAATTTTTTAATTTAGATAATTACAAGTTAAATTTAAAAAATTCTTACTAAGATACTTTTAAAAGTATTTTTTATTTTTAAAAACAAGTACAAATACATAATTTTTTTTATTTGAAACAAAGTACTTGAATTATTGAAAAAGACAAACAAATTTTCAAACGTTTTGCCAAATTAATCCTAAAAGAAATAAATTCTTATTCTATCTCATTCATGCGTGTACAAATTTGGATCTAATATGTGAGATCTGCAATATTTATCGACACAATCATCCACTCTTTTCTTGCTCAGTCCCTCGCTTCTCGTGGTTCATCACTACTCGCCTCCTCATTTTTGTTTTTCGTCGCTGTTCTATTTTGGTTTGTTGTTTTAGTTTTCATTTTATTTTTATAGTTCTATTTCATTTATGCAATTTTGTTTTTGCTTTCTTTAAGTCTTTGACAAGGTATTTTTTTAAAATAAATATTAATAAAATTTTTGTGTTTTGTTAATTTCTTTAGTTATGTCTCTTTTCTAGATTTTTTTTAATTTAGATACATTTAGGATCTAATTCTAGTATTTTAATAATAAGATTTTTTTAATTACAGTAAGGTTCTGGTTCTACTTTAAATTTAGATATTAGTCTATATTAAATTTCTTTAATACTACTATTAAAAATTTTTATTCTTTTTCATTGTGATTTAAATTTGGTAATTGTTCCGGGGGTTACTTGAACTGTAAGTCGATCTCGGTCGAGATCTTCTGTGCTGGTCGGAACTGTTGTGTCCGACTTGATGATGGTGGCTGGAGCTGCCGTGTCTGACTTGTTGGACTTGGTGATGGTACTGATCCTTCATCCCCAGAGGGTGGGGGTACCTGCAAGGGACTCCGATACTTAAGTTAGCAAGGGTATTAAGCAGGTATTGAGTAGAATCAGAGTATGAGTTATACCTGGGTGCTCCAGTGTATTTATAATGGTGAGATGTGACCTTCTGTGGATAAGATAAGTCAGTTAACTTATCTTATCTTTATCTTATCTTCAAGTGAGGTCATCTTATCTTCAAGGGAACCGCCATTCTCTCTGTAGGCTTGGGCCGCCTTAGGATTTGGAGCGTGTTCCTCTATTTGGGCCCTTCTTTGGGCTTTCCTGGTGAGTTGGTCGAGCTCTTAAGAAAGAGGTTGGGTGGTCCTGACCTGAAGAGGTCGGTCGCTTTGTCTGTCGAACATCCCGGGTCGGACAGCTCGACCCAGGGTATGAACAGTGCCCCTGCTTGAGCTCGGACTTCTTTGAGGTCGAGTCTTTGACTTCGGTCCTTCTTTGGTGAAGCCGAACTCAAGTATTTTGTCGATTCCTTTGTAGCAGCTTTTGAATGTAGAACGTTTTCCTCTAAAAGCGCGCGTTTTTATATCAGCGCTTTTTTTTTCGGAACACGAGAGGGTTTTAATATCTGCATTTAATTGGCATTAATTGCCCCGTTTTCTCTTGGTCTTTTATTTTGAATTTCTTAATCAAAAAACGGTTTCTCTTCTTCTCTCCTTCTTCGTAAATTCTCCATTTACTCTCTCATTTTCTGTTTCTTTCATAGTTTCTTCCATCTGTTCTGTCGCTGCTTTCTGTGGAAGAGGGGTGACTTCTAGGTTTTTTCCTCCGTAGTTTTCCGCTTTCGAGGGATGGCTTTGTGGCTTCTGTTCTTTCGGCTTTCGAGGTTTTCTTCTACCTTTTCCAGGTTTGTTTTTCTTTCTTCTGTTTCCTTATATGCGGGAAGTTTGCATTTTGTTTAGAGGAAGTTTGGGTCTTTCTGCTTTTATCATGCCCGATTGTTGCATGCTCTGGAATTTCTTCGTTTATGGTGCGAATCTTTTTTCTTGTTGCTTGGATCTTTTTCTTTATGTTGTCGTTGTTTCTGCTTGTGCCTTCGCTGATGATTTTTGCTTGATTCCGGAAAAGTTTCGTCTTGGCTGTTTTTCTGCTTGGCATTTTTGGTGTTTTTGACAATGAAGTGTAGAAGGGTGGCAACTTTGCGTTTTTACTTTCTTTGTATCCTTTGAGACTTTATTTTCTTTTTGATGAGTGTCAGGATGTGAGCTGTAGAGATTTCCTAAAAAACCTTGCTTTGTTACTGCCTCCAAGTGATGCCCCAGGAATTTTGGCTTGAGTCATGGGGTTTTCCTTTTCTGTTTGTCCGTCCATCGAGTTGTTTTGCCCCTCATCCGAGATGTTTTTTAAAGTATTCCGCTCTTCTTTTCTTTTTGTAGGATTTTAGTTGGCCTCATGTCTTCCCGAAATAACGTTGTAGAGATGCCTTCCCAGGTCCCTGAGGGCATGGCCAATTGGGTGGACTCGACGGTTCTTATGTGTGTCTCTCTGGTTGATTCTGAGTTTTGCGCGCAGCTTAGGCAGTTCCATAGTGTCTGTAGTAATCCTGGTGATGAGAAGAACTATGAACTTGTCCCTCCCTCTTCTGACGAGAGAGTCTGCTTCTCTACTCGGGTTGTTGACGATCGCCCTTTCTTCTATGTTTATGACTTTTTCTTTGGTCAGCTGGGTATCACCCTTCCCTTCACTAAATTTGAGATCGACCTGTTATGGTCCTGTAATGTCGCCCCCTCTAAACTTCACCCTAATTCTTGGGGTTTCATAAAGATTTTTCAATTGTTGTGCAATGGTTTTGGTATCCCTGCTTCCCAATCTCTCTTTTTCTATCTGTTTGTCTTGACTAAGCCCGGAGTGGTAAAAAAGAAGGCATCTTGGGTCTCCTTTCGCTCTAACCAAGGAAAGAAGGTTTTTTCCATGTTTGACGAGTCATTCCGTGATTTTAAAAACTACTTTTTCAAGGTCCGAGCTGTTGAATGAAATCGGCCCTTTTTTCTGGATGAAAATGATGAGCCTGCCTTTCCCTTGGAATGGCAAAAAGACGTGAGGGTCTCCAGGTATTCTTGGGAAATGTTGGATGAGGCTGAGCGAGCCTGTTAATATTTTGGAAGAACGCTGGGGTCAACCTCCCCATCTCGACACAAAGAAATTTCTAACCAATCTATCTCTTCTTCAAACTGAGCTGGGTATTTTGTGTTTCCTTTTTATCTATTTTATATTACTCGTAACTGTCTTTTCCGACTTGTAGCTTAATTTCTGTTTTATTTGCAGAGGCGATAAAGAATAATGAATCCATGAAAGCTTTTAAAAGAGCGCAGAGGGCGACTGCTGCCAAAAACATCTCGGCCAAGGCGGCTGGGGAAGGATCCTCCCAAGTGCACGTGAAGCCGTCTGTGCCGAGTTCCCCTGGGGTGAAGAAGGTGATCCCTACTCCCCGAGTTCGTCTGGTGGATCCTCACCCTACTTCTGCTGCTCCTTCTGTTGCTCCTCCCAATAAAAAACAAAAAACAACTGAGCCTTTCAACCTCAACGCTCCCGATTTTAATGCCATTGAATTTGTGGATCAGCAAATCGGTCCCTATGGTACCCTCTCAATGGACGATGTGTCCATCCTCCATCATTTGGAATTTATGGCCCGAAATCACGTACAGATGGCGTATATGGCGGCTGCTATATACCGGACTGCTCAGAATCTTCCTCTCCATGCTACCAAAGCATTTATGGAGGAGGCAAAGTAGGAGTTTGACCGGATGAAGGGGCTGAAGGAGGAACTTGAATTAAAGGTAACCAAGTTGGAGAAGGATCTAGAGAATGAGAAGGCGAGTTCCCTTTCACTGGCAGCTTCTTTGAGGTTGGCCGAGGACATAGCCCTGATGCATAAGGAGAGTTACGTTACGACTTATCGGGAGGTGATGCGTCTGAGGGGGAGTTGGACAATGCCCGGGAAGATTATTCTGAGCTCCAAGGTCATCTTGTTGGCAGCGTGACTGCTGCTTACGAGAACTTGAAGGAGCAAGTTCGGGTCATTGCTCCCGAGGCAGATCTCGCCCTTTTCAGCCTGGACAACGTTGTCTGGGATGGCAAGATTGTCCTTGATGACGAGGGTGATGATGATGCTGATCCTCCCCCTGTGTCCTCTGCCAAAGTGTCGACCTCTTCTGCTCCTCCGGTTGCACTTGATTCAGATTGTCAGGTTCTGAACCGGGAGGATGGAACTATAGATGCTGTGCCTATTCAGACTCGCCCTCCTTCTCCTTGTCCTGATGCTGCCAAGAAGGCTCCTGATGCTTGCTGATCTCTTTCTAGATATTTATGTAGTTGGCCCGGCTTGTGGGCTTTTTAAAACTTTGTTTATTTTGCTGACGGTTTCTAGTTGCTTGTTTTAGCAACTTTTATTTTGAAAAACAAAGAGTAGCTTGCTATCTTTGGTAGGTGTTGATGACCGCCGAGGCTTTTATAACTTTGTAGATTATATCAAGGTTTTTGACTTGTTTTCTCTTCTGCTTTCTGAGAATGATGGAACCTTGCGGCTCGACTTCTTGGGATTGCTTTGTGCGTTTTGTTTATGGCTTGGATCCTTCGAGTTTGTGTCTATATGGGTCCGACTTGTTTCTCGGTTTTCTCGCTTTTGTACGTATTTTTGGCGCTCCTTAACCGATTCTTTTGCGTCAGTCCCTTCTAAGTTATTTCTGTAATCCCCTTTCTTGGACCTTGATCAGGTTTCTTTGAGGGATTACTTTTATAACTTTGTTTTGTAGGAGACCGGCTTCGTTAGGTCGATCTCTTTCTAAGTTATTTTTGTAATCCTCTTTCATGGACTTTTGTCAGGTCTCTTTCAGGGATTACTTTTATAACTTTGTTTAATAGGAAACCGACTTCATTAGGTCGATCTCTTTCTAAGTTATTTTTGTAATCCTCTTTCTTGGACCTTTGTCAGGTCTCTTTCAGGGATTACTTTTATAACTTTGTTTTGTAGGAAACTGACTTCGTTAGGTTGATCTCTTTCTAAGTTATTTTTGTAATCCTCTTTCTTGGACCTTTGTCAGGTCTCTTTCATGGATTACTTTTATAACTTCGCTTTGTAGGAAATCGACTTCGTTAGGTCGATCTCTTTCTAAGTTATTTTCGTAATCCTCTTTCTTGGACCTTTGTCAGGTCTCTTTCAGGGATTAATTTTATAACTTCGTTTTGTAGGAAACCGACTTCGTTAGGTCGATCTCTTCTTAAGTTAAAGTAATCCTCTTTAATAGGGTTGGCCAGACCTCTTTCCAGGGTTTACTTATAACTTGGGTTGACTTGGTCCGACTTCTGAACGTCGGCCAGTCTTTAAGTTATTATTTTAGCTATCCGTAAGACCTCGTCGGGCTCTTTTTTGGATTGCTTTCGATAACTTCTTACATTATTCTATGTTCATCTTTGCCGATGTGTAGAAAGTGGTTGGCATCTTTAGATCGTCTTTTGGGTGAATCGCGTTTTCACCTTTATCGGACGGTTATCTTTATCGTGATCGTGCAGTGAAATTGTTTTTCACTTTCTGCCGATCTGTTGCTTTATAATCGGACGATGAATACTTCATATTAATGCGTCTTGAAATCTTGTAGAATATTTAAACAAATTTTATTCAAAGAAAAGTGCAAAATATATACATGTGGGAATTTTTTCATCCTTTTAAGTCGGATAGTATCTAGGTCTCAACCTGGTGCCTCATTAAAAAACCTTTTCAGGAAAAAGAGTGCATCCAATAATGAGATCCTTTACCTTTTCTAACTGTAGTACCTTCTTAGGTTGCAGGCGTGCCATGATCTGGGAAGCTTACGTCCGTCGAGTTCGGACAGTCTGTAGTAGCCCTTCCCACGTACTTCTATAACTCGGTAGGGTCCTTTCCAGTTTGCTGCCAGCTTTCCTTCTCCTGGTCGAGTTGTTCCAATATCATTTCGGATTAGGATAAGATCATTCTCTGCAAAACTTCTCGATACTACCCTTTGATTATATCTGGAAGCCATTCGGCGCTTTAGAGCTTCCTCCCTGATCCGAGCTCTTTCTTGGATTTCAGGTAGTAGGTCGAGCTCTTCTCTCTGAAGTTGGGAGTTTGCTCCCTCATTGTGATGAACTACTCTAGGCGATCTTTCCTCAATCTCTGCTGGAATCATTGCCTCTATTCCGTATGCTAACCGGAAGGGGGAATTCCTTTGTGGTGGAATGCGGCGTCGTTCGATATGCCCATAGGACCTGTGGAAGCTCTTCTGCCCAGGCTCCCTTGGCATCTTGTAATCTCCGTTTTAACCCGGCCAATATGACTTTGTTGGCGGCTTCGGCCTGTCCATTGGCCTGTGGATGTTCCAAGGAGTGTACTGGTGCTTTATATTCAAGTCGGCTACTAGTTTTCTGAAGCCTGCATCTGTGAATTGAGTGCCATTTTCTGTGGTTATTGAATATGGAACTCCGAACCTTGTAACAATGTTTCTATATAGGAATTTCCGGCTTCTTTGGGCGGTGGCGTTAGCTAGGGGTTCTGCCTCGATCCACTTTGTAAAGTAGTCTACCCCTACTTTGAGAAATTTAACTTGTCCTGATCCCTGGAAAAAGGGGCCGAGAAGATCGAGCCCTCATTTTGCAAACGGCCAAGGAGAAGTCACGCTGTTGAGCTCTTCTGGCGGGGCGATGTGAAAGTTGGCATGTTTCTGACATGGTGGACATGTCATTACAAATTTTGTGGCTTCTTTCTGTAATGTTGGCCAATAGAACCCTGCCCGGAGTACTTTTTTGATAAGAGCCCGTGCTCCGAGATGGTTGCCACAAATGCCGCCATGTACTTCTTCTAATACTTCCCTTATGTGGGAGATCGGAACGCATTTTAATAATGGTACTGAGATCCCTCTTTTGTACAGTATGTTGTTTATGATGGTGTAATACTGTGCCTCCCTTTTTAGCCTTTTCGCCTCCTTTTCTTCTGTCGGAAGTGTTCCTGTTTTGAGGTAGTTGATTATGGGCGAAGCTCTTCTCGTCGTTGGACTCCGCCCAGCTCGATTGTGTGGAACTTTTCTCCTCCGCCTCTGAGGTTTAGGCTTTCGTTATAACAGCGACGTGCCATCTTTTGATCTGCTTTTATCATAGCTATTCCTTTCGTAGTGGGGAATTTCATACATAGATGTGGGGTCGAGACTATTGCGCCAAGTTGGTTGAGTGTTGTCCGACCTATGAGGGCATTGTAAGCTAAATTTACGTTGACCACGATGTAGTCTATTTTGAGGGTTCTAGATTGGTTTCCTTTTCCGAAGGTTGTATGTAGTGGTATATATCCCAGTGGTTGAACTGGGGTATCTCCTAGTCTGAACAAACTGTTTGGATATGCTTTAAGTTCTTTTTCTTCTAAGCCGAGTTTATCGAAGGCTGTTTTGAATAAGATGTCGGCAGAACTCCCTTGGTCTATTAAGGTGCGGTGCAGATTGGCGTTTGCCAATATGATGGTGATGACCATGGGATCGTCGTGTCTTGGAATGATGTCGGAGGCATCCTCTTTAGTAAATGTTATTACCGGGATGTTGAGTGCTTCTTCCTTTCCCTCGACATGATATACTTCTTTGAGATATCTTTTGCAAGATGATTTAGAGATCCCTCCTCCTGCGAATCCGCCATGTATCATGTGGGCATGTCTCTCTGGCGTCCGAGGTGATCGTTCGGTTCGTTTGTTATCTTCATCCCTTTGTCTCTTTCTTTGATCCTCATCTCGGGTGGCCAGAAATCGATCTAATTTTCCTTCTCTCACCAACTTTTCTATGATATTTTTTAAGTTGAAGCATTCATTTGTGGAGTGTCCTCGGACTCGATGGTATTCACAATATTCCTTCCGGTTTCCTCCTCCCCTTTTGCCTTTGAGTGGTCGTGCTGGGGGGATTTTTTCCGTATGGCAGACTTCTTTGTATGTCTCGACCAAGGATGCTCTGAGAGGAGTGTAATTATGGTATTTTTTGATTTTCTCCCCTTGTCGATCTTCTTTTCTCTTGGATTCCTTGTCTTTGTCTCGGTAGGAGGCCCCCGATCTTGAGGTTTCCCCTAACCGAGCGTTTTCTTCCATGTTGATATATTTTTCTGCTCGTTCCTGTACTTCGTCTAAGGAGGTCGGGTACTTTTTTGATATAGACTGGCTAAAAGGTCCCTCTCGTAGGCCGTTGATGAGTCCCATGATGGCGGCCTTTGTTGGTAGACTTTATATGTCCATGCACGTTTTGTTGAATCTCTCCATGTAGTTGCGGAGGCTCTCCCGATCTCCTTGTTTGATCCCTAGTAAGCTGGGGTGTGTTTGGCCTTATCTTTCTGAATGGAGAATCTGGCTAGAAATATTTTAGCTAGGTCATCAAAGCTTGAGATGGACTTAGGTGGCAGGTTGTCAAACCATCAGATTGCTGTCTTTGTGAGAGTTGTTGGAAAGGCTTTACAGCGAACAGCATCTGGGGCATCGGTGAGGTACATTCTGCTTCTGAAGTTGCTGAGGTGATGGTTGGGGTCCGTGGTGCCATCATACAGGATCATATCTGGGAGTTTGAAGTCTTTTGGAATTTTGGTTTTCATGATTTCCCTGGTGAACGGGTCTTGCTCTTTGCGTGAATTTTCTTCGAGATTGGCCCGAGGGGCTTTTAATTTAAGGTCGGCTTCCAATTGCTGTAGTTTTTCTTCCAATTCTCGACGTCGCCGCACCTCTCTCTGTAGATCTTTTCCAATTTTTCGTTGTTGTTGGGTTTCTTTTTCAAGTTGTTTTAGGCGGTCTAGGAGCGCTTCTATTGCCCCCGAATTTGGTGAGTCTTTGTCCTTGTTGGTTTCTGGGGTATCTTGCAGCGTGACATCCGCGTTCTTGTGCGGTGTTCTATTTTCCAGATCTGAATCGTGGTCGTTGTCTTGGTGGTCCGCCATTGTGATGGGATGACTTCCAGGTCCCCGGCAATGGCGCCAATGTTCCGGGGTTACCTGAAACTGTAGGTTGATCTCGGACGAGATCTTCTGTGCTGGTCGGAAATGTTGTGTCCGACTTGATGATGGTGGCTGGAGCTGTTGTGTCTGACTTGTTGGACTTCGTGATGGTGCTGATCCTTCGTCCGCAGAGGGTGAGGGTACCTGCAAGGGACTCTGATGCTTAAGTTAGCAAGGGTATTAAGCAGGTATTGAGTAGAATCAGAGTATGAGTTATACCTGGGTGCTTCAGTGTATTTATAATGGTGAGATGTGACCTTCTGTGGATAAGATAAGTCAGTTAACTTATCTTATCTTTATCTTATCTTCAAGTGAGGTCATCTTATCTTCAAGGGAACCGCCTTTCTCTCTGTAGGCTTGGGCCGCCTTAGGATTTGGGGTGTGTTCCTCTATTTGGGCCCTTCTTTGGGCTTTCCTGGTGACTTGGTCGAGCTCTTAAGAAAGAGGTCGGGTTGTCCTGACCTAAAGAGGTCGGTCGCTTTGTCTGTCGAACATCCCGGGTCGGACAACTCGACTCAGGGTATGAACAGTACTATTATTAGTTATTAAATTCCTAGCTTGGCGTTTAACGCCCAAGAGGGAGGAATACTCTGGCGTTTAACGCCAGAATGTCAGCATTCTGGGCGTTTAAACGCCAGCAAGGCAGCATGGAAGTAATTTCAAAATTCACATATTCTCTTTATTCAACTCATCTTCTTCATATTCAATTTCAAACATTCTTTGATTTTTAAACCAAATCTTGTTCAAATACCTCAATTTTAATTTAATTTCAAATTTAACATATTTTCAATTCTTTTCAAATCTTTTTCAAAATTTCATATCCTTTTCAACTTGTTTTCAATATCTTTCAAAATCTTTTCTTATCTTTAAAATTTTTGTTCACATCTTTTATTAAACTTTCAAATCTTTTTCATACTTCTTATTTTATCTTTAAAATTTTTTTATATCTTTTTCAAATCTTTTCTTATCTTTCAAGTTTAACAATTTATCTTTTTCTATCTTTTTCAAATATCTTTATCTTTCTTTAATGCTTATTTTCGAAAATCCCTCCCCCTCCCTATATGTATGTATTTCCGTGCCCCTCTACCTCACTCAACATTTTCGTCCTCTACTTCACTTTTCTTCTTCTTCCTCTCTTACCTTTTGCTCAAAGACGAGTAAATCTTCTAAGTTTGGTGTGGAAGGAGCCATATTCTCTCATTAAGAATTCAATCCCATGGCTCCAAGAAGTGGCAAGACTGCCCCAAAGAACAAGAAAAAAGACAACTCAACAGTTGTTTTCAAACCTGTTCGATTCCTTACCGAGCAACATGAAGAACATTATCATAAGATAATGAGTAAAAGCCCAATAATCCCTAAGGTAGGATTCAAATTAGGAGAAAAAGAATACCCGAAAATTCAAGAGCAAATTCGAAGGAGAGGCTGGGAGATTCTAGCTGATCCTCAGTCTAAAGTTGGATACAACATGATCCATGAATTCTAAGCAAATCTGTGGATAACAGATAAGAAAAAGAAAAATGGAACAACCTTCCATACTTTTTGCACTATGGTCAGGGGGAAGATCATGTACTTTCATCTGGATAGGGTAAGAGAGATCTTCAAATTACTTTTGCAAAAGGATGACTCTGAATCATACAATAGAAGGGTTGTAGCCAAACAAAAGCTGGATCAAGTCCTAGAGGACATATGCTTGCTTGGAACTCAATGGATTGAGAACACAAAAGGGCAGCCATGCCAGTTAAAAAGAGCGAACCTCAAGCCAGTTGCTAGAGGATGGCTAGACTTTATTCGATGTTCTATACTCCCCACAAGTAACCACTCTGAAGTCACCATTACAAGAGCTGTGATGATTCACTGCATCATGATGGTAAATGAAGTAGAAATCCACCAAATAATTCCTCATGAGATTTACAAGTTAGCAAACAGGGTGTCTACTAATGCCATTCTGCCTTATCCAAATCTCATCTTTCGCCTATGCCAAGAGGCCAAGGTCCTGATCCCCTCGGACAACTTTATTCTAGTAGTGAGTCCAACTACCAAGCAGGTAATGGAGAGTTCTAAGATAGAACAAGACCACCCTAAAAGGAAGGCACTCGAGCCTTCCCAAGAGATCCCTCCAATTGAGTATTGGGACCAGTTGAAGGCATCTGTAATACACTTGTAGAGCACTTTTGATCAGCTCAGACAGAAGCAGAAAAGATTAGACTAGCATGATTTGCAAACTGATCAAGGAGCAAGAGAAACAAGGGTGTGAGATGGAGGAGTTGAAGCGCCAAAAGCTCTCCCTTGAAGAGTCCAGCGCCCCTCAAACAAAAGAACCCAGCCCCCCTCAAGTTGAAGGTTGTTGAGTTTCAACTCTGTGCCTATTCTAATTACTGTTTCTCATATTTTTGTTATTTTAATTCCTATGTCTCATATTTAGGTTTACATGAGCACCAAAAGTAATTAAGTTTTACTTATTTGATGTCTTTTATTTTTTTAGGATTACATAAGAATTAGTAGTAATTAATTAATTTTTATTTTCCAACTAGCTATAAATTATTCCTATTATCATCGTTAAACATGAATAAAATAGTAGATTTTTTAGAAGAATTAAAGATGCATAAATTTTCGAGTTTTACAATAAAGAATGATAAATTATTTTGATGTGGTGTCATTGCTTTAGTTTTTTGAATGCATGAATAAACAGTGCATATTTGAAGTTGGAATTTTAGGATGCTGGCTCTTGAAAGAATGAAGAAAAAGGAAAAATATTATTGATGATCTTAAAAATCCAAAATTTGATTCTTGAAGCAAGAAAAAACAACAAAAAAAGGCGAAAATAAAAGAAAAAGAAAGAAAAAGTCATTTAGCTCTTTAAACCAAAAGGCAAGAGAAAAAAGCTAGTAACCCTTTAAAGCAAAAGGCAAGGGTAAAAGGATCCAAGGCTTTGAGCATTAATGATTAGAAGGGCCTGCAAGGAATAAAATCCTGACCTAAGCGGCTCAGCCAAGTTGTCCCTAACCATGTGCTTGTGGCATGAAGGTGTCAAGTGAAAAGCTTGAGACTGAGAGATTAAAGTCGTGATCCAAAGCAAAAAGAGTTTGCTTAAGAACTCTGGACACCTTTATCTGTAGATTCTAGCAAAGATAAATCACAATCTGAAAAAGTTCACCCAGTTAAAGTGTCTGTGGCATTTATGTATCCGGTGGTAATATTAGAAAACAAAGTGCTTAAGGTCACGGCCAAGACTCTGAAAGTTGTGTTCAAGAATAAAAAAGAACTAAACTAGGATAGTCAATAATATTATTTGAATTCTAAGTTTCAAAAGAGACCAACATTCCTGAGTTTCAATGGATGGTGAGATGCTAAAACTATTCAAAAGTAAAAAGCTAAGTCCCGCTCATCTAATTGAAACAGAGCTTCATTGGAAACTCTGAGAATTATTGCATCGTACTCTTCTTTTTATCCTATTTTATTTTTAGTTGCTTGGGGACAAGCAACAGTTTAAGTTTGGTGTTGTGATGAGTGGATATTTTATACGCTTTTTGGCATTATTTTCATATAGTTTTTAGTATATTTTGTTTAGTTTTTATTAAGTTTTTATAGGTTTTAGTGTTAAATTCACATTTTTGGATTCTACTATGAGCTTTTGTGTTTTTGTACAATTTCAAGTAAATTCTGGCTGAAATTGAGCACCTGGAGCAAAAGTCTGATTCAGAGACAGAGAAAGCACTGCAGATGCTGTCTGGATCTGACCTCCTTACACTCGAAAGAGCTTTTCTAGAGCTACAAAAGTCCAAATGGAGCGTTCTCAATGGCTATGGAAATTTGACTTCCAGATCTTTCCAGCAATGTATAATAGTTCATACTTTGCTTCGGATTAGAAGACCCAAAACTGGCATCCAACGCCAGCCTCCTGCCCCCTTCTAGGCGTCCAGCACCAAAGAAGCAGAGCCCAGCGTCCAAACGCCCAGAGAGGACCCCCTAGCCAGCGTTTCACGCCCTAGAGGCATCATAGCATGTGGATCTCATCAAAGTTCAGCCCAAACACTCACCAAGTGGGCCCCAGAAGTGGATTTTAGCACTAAAAAGATTGTTTTACCCTTACTAGTCACTAGTCTAGTATTTAAGGGATTTGATTTATGTTATTCAAACATCTTTTACCATCTTCAGACATTTTACATGTTTTAACATTGTATTTTCTTTTCAGTATGAGTTTCTAAACCTCCTAGGTTGAGGAGAGGAGCCCTGCTGAGTCCTATGAATTAATAAACGTATTACTGTTTCTTCTTCGATCTGTGTTTGATTTAATTCTAAGATGTATACTCATTCTTCAATATGGTGAATAGGATGATCAGTGACAATCAACTCTGTTCATCATACTAGGACCGCGTGCCTAACAAACACCCATGTCTACTTGGGTTCGTGTGAATACGTGACTGGAAAGCGCGAACCGCCAGCTTGATTATACATCTCTCAGACAGCTAATCCATGACTTCATTGGGGATTTCTTGAGACACAATTTCAGCCGATTTCCGAGGAGATTAGGGTCTCTGTGGTAGAGTCTAGAACCTACAGGAGCAGCATTCTCTGATCTGGAAGATTCGACCTTGTTTGTGGCGTTTTGAGTAGGATAGCCAAGAGAATGAACTGCTAGAGCTTCACCCTTGTTTAGATTGGATGACCACAGGCAATGACGTTTGATCTGAAATAGAGGAGATTAATGACCATGGGCAATGGCATTGATCACATATAGCCTGCCATAGAAGAGATCATTCACAAGTAAAGAAGACAGTAATATCAAAGTTAATTCAGGAAGGCAAAGCAACTCCAATCCTTAACCATATCCCTCTTACTGATTCCATTCCAATTCACAAATACAAATTACAAATAGTTTCCTCAATTCAACAATTTTTTATTTCGCCTGACTAAGACCTGCAAGATTACTATAGCTTGCTTCAAACCACAATCTTCGTGGGATCGACCCTGACTCACTCAAATATTACTTGGACGATCCAGTGCACTTGCTGGTACAGCTGTACGAAGTGTGAGGGATTTGTGCACCAACACTCCATTATCAATAATGAGTGAAAGTGCTCCTAGGGCTTGCATGATTATAAAACAAAAAAAAAACAAAAAAAAACCAACAACAACGACAAAATTTTATTCTACTAGGTAAAATCAGCTAATAGATCAAACTTTGCTATTGAGTTCTATCATGTATGTATAATGTCTTCAATAAAATTATTTACATGTAGATTTTTTTAATTATCTCAAGTTACTACAAGAAAAATACCTATTTAGCCACACTTTTTTTAAGCTACATTTGAAAAGCGTAGCCTATTCTTAGAATAGGCTACGCTTTTTTGCATGGTACCCTTTTATAAGAGAAAAGGAAACACTATTGAGGCATCCCTTCAAAAGTGTCTCTTTAGATATTTTAAACATCACTTAAAAAACGTAGCCAAATCTGAAAAGCTATGGATACACTTTATTGACCAAAGGAAGTGCTTTTAAAAAGTAACTCATTTGTTAAGTTTTGGGTGCACTTCAAAAACATCTCCTAATGTATCTAAGACTAAATACAAACACTTAGAGAAATTTTTTTCACCCTTTCACCATATCTCAGAAGGCGTCGTATCCCCCAACCCCTAATCTAATGAACCCCCTTTGTCTCTCTTCTCTGTTCTATCACGTCACTCTCTTTTATGTTCTCTCGTCACTCTCCCACCTTGGCTCGTCGCTCTCATCTCTCGTCTCCGGTCTCTAGCTCACTTCTCTCTCGGTCTCGTACTCACATCTCAGATTTAAGCTCGTTGTTGCCATTTGTGTCGTCACCATCACGCACTCAGTCGCCGCCTTCACTGCGCTCACTGCGCTCACCTCGGGTAGTGGTGGTCTTCGTCTTCTTGTTTCGGCCAGTAGTTCAGTTGGTCAGCTTTCTTCACCATCGGTCCCAGGTGAGTTTCCTTCGGCCCTGTTCTTTATGTCAATTTTGATGTATCTTAGGGTTTCATAGTGAAACTAGAATTTTATGGTGGTGGTGGTTGTTGTTGTATGTGTGTTTTTTTTATTAATTGTCGAAGCTGAATACTAGGGATTTGGAAATTGGAATGGTACTTCTTCACAGTTGGTTCAATGGAATTTGAGAGGTTTGGGGTTCTGATTTAGGGTTTTTATTTGGGGGTTTTAGCTACTGGATATGCCACTAGGAATTGGGGATTTTAGCTTCAGAACGATCCACCTAAATTACATTCTCGCTTGATGTAACAACACTTCATTTTTCTCTTCCTTTTCAATTTTATTTCTACTACATTTTCCTACTTAATTTTGTTGCTTAACTTGAAGTTCGCTTATGGATAGTTCTTTGCATTGTTCATACTCTGATTCTTCTGTAATTTACTTAATCTGAGCTGATTCTAATTGTAGAAACTTTCAATTTGGTTTGTATAAGTTGCACAATCTTGTTTTAGACGTCCTATCCAAAATGTTTAGTGGTCAAATCATGACTGAAACAAACTACTGATCCATGACTATTAGATTTGCGTGGAATGCAATTTGGTGTTGAAGTTCCAAAGTAACCTATTTATAGGAACTTGAGGTTTTTGTTTAATTATATTCGAGTCCCTTTTTTTGCCCTAATTTTGTAGGACGAGCAACCGGAGGTGCAATGACCTGGAGTGTGGGTGTCAACTGAGAGAGGTGCAACAGATAGTCCAATAAGGTGCTGTTGTTTATGCTTCCATTTTTCTTTTATGGATATGTTATGAACTTGTGTTGTTATTGTTCTTAAACACTTCATGCATTTCAGCCTTTTTTTCGAATTACAAATATGCAATGCATGGCTGCTTAGTAATTATCATGTACTGGCCTCCTTTTGTAGAGTATAGCGATGTTTCTGCATACCGATTATCTCTATCAGAGGTTACGAAAGCTCTCAATTAGCTGGTATTCTGCTTTTGGGCTAACACTTAGATCTGTTTGTTAGATGATTTTCATTTTCTTTTTAATTATAAATTTCTTACTGCTAATACGAAAATAATGTAGAACATCCTTACCCAAGAGGGGAAGGAAATGGCATCGGTGCTTTACACATATTGCAGTTGTGTCAAAACCCTTCCGTAGGTGAATTTTCTCTTTAGTTACATCTAGTTGTTATTCTGCAAGTGAAAAAAATTCGCACTACTTAATTGATAGCTTTACATAATGCAGCATGATGTTTTACGCATAGCTATTTTCTATATCACTTTTGGTTTATTGATAACATTAACTATTAAACTTCTGGAGGGGAGGTACATTTTAAAGTTTTTCATTTCCATACATATATACTGTCTCTTGTAATTTATACATTTTGCCATAATGGGGCAGCTTCCTGATTCGATGAAGCAAAGTCAAGCTGATTTATATTTAGAAACATATCAAGTTCTGGACTTGGAAATGAGTCCTTTACGTGAAATTCAGCGATGGCAAGCATCAGCTTCATCAAAGGTATGAGATGTTGGTCACTTGTTGAATGGACCTGATAAACCCATATTTTACGATTTATCTTGTGCTTAATTGAGTGGATTTTATCAACTCTTCACCCACTTATTCATACTATTTGCATGGTTTTGTATTTGCCTTCCTAATTATGTGCTTTGATTGAAAACATGCTTCTTTGACTTTAATTTTATTAATATTAATTCTCCTTTTATACCATTAGATGCCTTGATATGTGTGTTAAGTGTTTTCAGAGATTACAAGGCAGGAATGGCTCGGAGGATGGAAAGGAAGCATGCAAAAGTGAAAGGAATACAAGAAGTTGGAGAAACTGCTAAGCTGTCCAGGCTGACCTCTTTGCACTCAAACAACGATAACTTTAGCTACAAAGGTCTAAACGACGCGGTTCCAGTTGCGTTGGAAAGCTAACGTCCGGGGCTTCGATTTGATATATAATATGCCATAGTGGCCCTGACGCTAGGCGACGCGACCGCGTGCTCCATGCGGCCACATCGCAAGTGACGGAAATCAGCGAAGTTAAATTCGCAACCAGCGAATTCTAGGCTGTTTCTGACCCAGTTCTCGGCCCAGAAAACACAGATTAGAGGCTATAAAGTGGGGGAATGCATCCATTCATTATCATGCACTCATAATCCACTTTCCATGATTTAGATTTAGTTTTGAGAGAGGGTCTCTCCTCTCTCCCTTAGGATTAGGATTAGAAATTAGGATTTTTAGAAACTAGGATTTAGGACTTCTCTTAGTTTTTAAGAGTGACTCTCGATTCAGGTTCAATGTTCCTTTTTATTTATTTTTCCAATTAAATTTATGAACTCTTCCATGTTACAGATTACTCTTTTAAATTAATGCTATTTGAGATATTTCAGATCTATGATTGCTTTCTTTAATTTATGTTGTCGGTACTTATCCAAATTATTTTCATTCGAGTAGATAGTTTTCCTTTTGGCTCTGGTTAAATAACTGGTGACTCTTGAGTTGTCAAACTCATTGTTAATTGAAAATTGGAATTCATCCACTTAACTTACCTTCATAGTTAGAGGTTAACAAAGTGGGAGAAAAATTCAGTTCTCATTACAATTGATAAGGATAACTAGGATAGGACCTCCAGTCCACATACCTTGCCAAGAGTTTATTTTACAGTTATTCATTTACTTTTATTGCTTTGAAAATATACCTGTGCCCATTGCCCAACTAACCTTTTACCTTGATCCAAAAACCCCAAACACACTTTTTCATAACCAATAATAAGAACATACCTCCCTGCAATTCCTTGAGAAGACGACCCGAGGTTTGAATACTTCGGCTATCAATTTTAAAGGGGTTTGTTAGTTGTGACAACCAAAACGTTTGTACGAAGGGATTTTTGTCGGTTTAGAGACTATATCTACAACGCGACTGTTTTTATGAAATTCTTTACTAGCAAAAATCCTAACGTCAAAATGGCGCCATTGCAGGGGAATTGCAAACGTGTGCCTTATTATTGGTTATTGTAAATAATTTTCAAAAAAAAATATTTATCTTTTTTTTTAAATCTTATCTTTTTCAAAATATTTTCTTTTTGTTGATTTTTATTTTGTCTCACTACTATGAACTCTCACCCCTTTGGCTATGAGTCTAGTTACAATAATGTTGCAGGAAGAAGAAATTACAATGAGAACAGGCATCAAGGTTGGAACAATCAAAGATGGGAGGAGCCACAAGGATTTGATCAACCCTCATGGCAACAACCACCTCCAATGGACTATCAACAACTATTTTGTGATGCGATGGCTATGGTGAGCGCTCTTTTGATTATCAACAACCGCCACCATATGCCTATGAACCCCCTCCTCAACATAACTTTGGATCACCACACTCACAAGCCCCTTTCCGCCATTCACCTCCATATGACCCTAACCCTCAACCACCATACCAACCACCTTATGAGCCATATGAACCATATATAGAACCACCCCAATTCCAACCTAATTACTCACAAGAACCACCACTTCAATATTCACCATCTCCATATCCATCAATCCAAGAGCAGTATGATCCTATTTATGAAAACCGAGTGCATCAAGAGGCAAGGGATCGTCTCATGGAAACAATGGATCGATTTCAGGCAACCACTTAAAAACTGGGGCAAGTATTAATTCAATGGGCTTCTAGACGCTTAAATACACAAGGATCAGCCATAGCCCCATGTGGACAGTCTAGTGAAGAGCGTAGCATGAAGGAGATACCAGAAACCCCAGTGAACAAGACAGAGAATGAATTTGTACTAGAACAAGTAGAAGAAGCTGTCATTGTTCAAGAAGAAGAAGAAGTGGTTGAAGACTTAGGAGATGCAAAACCTCCATGGGAAAGTCAAGACATCGAGCCTCCTTCCAAGACGGTTGAAATTGATGCTGAGGAGGGTGTACAACTTCCAA
>NC_029774.3:51035630-51037986 GCF_000817695.3 Arachis duranensis
TTATCAGAGAAGAGCACAAGGGAGTGGAGCTTGCAATTTCATTAAAGATACCTCCCCTTAAGTCGCCATCATCCTTCACAACATTCAAGTGGGTAAAATTCATATCCCATAGCTTTCTATTCCCACTTGAATATGGGCTACTGGAGATGGATGGTCAACTTAGAGCTCTTTGCGGCATTAAGAGCAAGAGGAAGATGGTCAGTGGTAAGAATTGTCCTGCAAGGTTCATCATGGTTGAAAGCTCAAAGTTTAAATGCAAAGGTTGGTGTAAAGCTCAACTGAATGGGTCTAGAAAGTTGTTTGGCCGCTTACGTGAGAATTCAGACTGCTTGCCACCCGGATGAAACAATATTTCTCAACCAAAAGACGGGTGCAAAGGCAAGGTCTGGGACCCCGGAATCCATTCTACCAATCACCACTGGGACTCTGGAATCCATTCTACCAATCACCACTCTTGGGGCCTTGTCACTTGCTTTAACTTGCTTGAAGGCTTTCTGCGCCTTGTTTGGGATCCCGGAGGCTACTGGAAGTACAAACATTGGTGGGGATTCCTAGATCAGTACAAGCATAAACCACCATAACAGGAAGCTCATCAAATGTCCAACTTAAGGACTATAACTAAAAGTGCTAGGTGGGAGACAACCCAGCATGGTATGATCGTTCATTTTGCAAATTTTAATTTTATTTAGTTTTCTTTATTTTTGAATTTTATTTTATTTTATTGAACCTGGAATCATGCATAGCATTCACATTAAGCATTGCATTCTGCATTTTGCATATATAAAAAAAAAAGATGCCACGCGACGCGACCGCATCAGCGACGCGTCCGCGTCGCAAGGAGAGAAGAGAAAAATAAAAACAAACAGAGAGTCACGCTGGAGCGTGGCTGGAGGCGTGCCAATGGCACAAATCAACCCACGCGACCGCGTCGCTGACGCGTCCGCGTCACATGGGCATAATGGCCTCCCACGCGACCGCGTGACCCACGCGGCCGCATGCCCTGATTTTCGACGTCAAAAAGGTGCATGGCCGAAAGTTGTGCTGGAATTGGGCTGGACTCGTGCTAGAAGCCCAAGCCCTCCCACGCGACCGCGTGCTCCACGCGGCCGCATCGTTTTCCAAAAATGGCCATCCACGCGATCGCGTCACCCACGCGATCGTGTCACCCCAATTTTGGCAAATAAATTAATTTGAACAGAGAGTTGTGCAGGCGCGAGGCTGCACTCGCGCCAGAAAGCATCACATGGGTCACGCGACCGCGTGACCGACGCGACCGCGTCCCCTTACTTAAAGCGCAATCACGCGTCCGCGTCGCCTGCGCCGCACAACATATCCCAATTTGCCAAATATCTTATCTCTTCTTCCCCATTCCTAATTTTTCCCTCCTTCCTTTCTTCCTTACTTCTTCTTCCCTTCTTTCCCTTCTAATTCTTCTTATTTTTCTTTTTATTTTATTTTAATTCATTTGCATACTTTCATTCATTGCAATATTTTCATTGGTGTTAGAAATTTATTTGGGTAATTATTTACCATATTTTGCTTGTGGATTATTAAGGGAATTGTTTGACAATTATATTAATTTTTAAAGGGTTGCTTGCATGTTCAATTTAATACTTTCAAATAGATTATTTCTCGTGCATGCTATGTGTTTGTGAAAACGCCCGTATGGCATTGTGCACTATTTTTAAGATTTCTTTTAATCTACTACTATAAATGCCTGCTTTTCACAAATTCCCTTTACTATTTTATTAATTAAATATAATTGTTAATACAAACGTTATTGTTAGTTTCTCACGACTAACAATACATTAAAAGCTTTTGATGCTTGATCTATGCTACTCATGCCCTTGCCGGCATGCTAATAAACATCTTGCATCCAATATTCCCAATGCCTTGCTGTATTTCCATTGATGAACTGATCACATGGAATCGTGACCATGTCTTTCATTCACTATTTCTTTTTCTTGGCATGATTATCACTCGTACCGCCCTCCTCTTTGCTCCACCCCTTTGACTTCATGTGCCTTTCTCTTCTCTCTTTTTCAGGCTGGCTACCAAAACGGGTAAAGAGAAAGCCTCTACAAGAGAGCACCAACTGAGGAACCACAACACCCGCCCACCTGTACTTCTCAGCATGCACCGAGGACGGTGCAATCTTTAAGTGTGGGGAGGTCAATACCGATCTCCATGGGTTAGTTAGCCCCTTCTCAACACCAAATTTTTGTTTTTCATTGTTGCATTTGCATGCTTGTTTCTTTTTGTGCATATTTTACCACTTGATTAAAGTAATATTTTCTTTTTCAAGAAATTTTTATAGTATTTCACTAATTTGAATAAAACTTTTTGAAAAACTTGT
>NC_029774.3:51038270-51043425 GCF_000817695.3 Arachis duranensis
TAATAAAAGGGGACAAAATGCCCCAAAGTAAGTGAAAGCAATGCATATGAGTTACACTTGAAATTAGAATGCATGAATATATGGAAAACATGGTTAATGGATGGTTAGATGTTGTGTTATGATTACATGGATTGTTTAAGTTAGGTGGGAAAGTTTATGGGAAAGTTTAAGTTAATTAAGGATTCAGATTTTAGTCCACTTGGCCAAATACAATCCTACCTTGACCCTAACTCCATTACAACCCTTAAAAGACCTCTTGATATGTGTATTTGTGCATTAAATTTATGTTGATTGTTAGATGAAGAGCAAGCCTTAGAAAGCAAGGTTAGTAGAGAATTGAGAGATCGAACCTTAAACACCTGAGTGATTAGAGTGTATACACTACCAGTAAGGGTTCGATGCTCAATTCCTTGTTCCCTGCTTTCATAAGCTATTTTCTTCTTACAAGTCTAATTGTGCTTCATTTTTATGATTTGAATTAGTGAAATCCAGTTCATATTTGTTCTTGAAAGATTTGTTTATTTTTAATCAAGTAGGTAGAAACATTTTGCATGTAGTTGCATTTATATAGATAGGTTGCATTTTATACATTCTACCATTCCTCTTCATCTTTATAGCCTCTCTTGAGCTTAGCATGAGGACATGCTATTGTTCAAGTGTGGGGAGGTTGATAAACCCATATTTTACGGTTTATCTTGTGCTTAATTGAGTGGATTTTATCAACTCTTCACCCACTTATTCATACTATTTGCATGGTTTTACATTTGCCTTCCTAATTATGTGCTTTGATTGAAAACATGTTTCTTTGGACTTATATTTGCTTATTATTAATCCTCTCTTATTTCCATTCGATGCCGTGATTAGTGTGTTGAGTAGTTTCAGATTTTCTAAGGCAGAATGACTTAAAGGATGAAAAATTTTAAGAGATTACAAGGCAGGAATGGCTCGGAGGATGGAAAGGAAGCATGCAAAAGTGGAAGGAATACAAGAAGTTGGAGAAACTGCTAAGCTGTCCAGCCTGACCTCTTCGCACTCAAACAGCGATAACTTTAGCTACAGAGGTCCAAACGACGCGGTTCCAGTTGCGTTGGAAAGCTAACATATGGGGCTTCGATTTGATATATAATATGCTATAGTGGCCCTGACGCTAGGCGACGCGACCGCGTGCTCCATGCGGCCGCATCGCAAGTGACGGAAATCAGTGAAGTTAAATTCGCAACCAGCGAATTCTGGGCTGTTTCTGACCCAGTTCTCGACCCAGAAAATACAGATTAGAGGCTATAAAGTGGGGGAATGCATCCATTCATTATCATGCACTCATAATCCACTTTCCATGATTTAGATTTAGTTTTGAGAGAGGTTCTCTCCTCTCTCCCTTAGGATTAGGATTAGAAATTAGGATTTTTAGAAACTAGGATTTAGGACTTCTCTTGGTTTTTAAGAGTGACTCTCAATTCAAGTTCAATGTTCCTTTTTATTTATTTTTCCAATTAAATTTATGAACTCTTCCATGTTACAAATTACTCTTTTAAATTAATGCTATTTGAGATATTTCAGATCTATGATTGCTTTCTTTAATTTATGTTGTCGGTACTTATCCAAATTATTTTCATTCGAGTAGATAGTTTTCCTTTTGGCTCTGGTTAAATAACTAGCGACTCTTGAGTTGTCAAACTCATTGTTAATTGAAAATTGGAATTCATCTACTTAACTTACCTTCATAGTTAGAGGTTAACAAAGTAGGAGAAAAATCCAATTCTCATTACAATTGATAAGGATAACTGGGATAGGACCTCCAGTCCACATACCTTGCCAAGAGTTTATTTTACAGTTATTCATTTACTTTTATTGCTTTGAAAATATACCTGTACCCATTGCCCAACTAACCTTTTACCTTGATCCAAAAACCCCAAACACACTTTTTCATAACCAATAATAAGAACATACCTCCCTGCAATTCCTTGAGAAGACGACCCGGGGTTTAAATACTCGGTTAGCAATTTTAAAGGGGTTTGTTACTTGTGACAACAAAAACATTTGTACGAAGGGATTTTTGTCGGTTTAGAGACTATATCTACAACGCGACTGTTTTTATGAAATTCTTTACTGGCAAAAATCCTAACGTCAGGACCTTTTTTTAATTGTTTCTTTCCTTTTCAGAAACTGACAGAACATAGCATGTTTAGTATATCTGTCTATGTCATTTTGAATGCAGTTAGCTGCTGATATGCAACATTTTTTTAGGCCTGAGTGACGCATTAATGGCCCTACAATATCTCATTTGTGGTGTGTTATGGTGCTTCATCATTTATTATTTATTTATTTATTTTTCCTTTTATTTTATTTTCTTTTAATTGATAACCTTATTGGCATTTTTATCTTCAACATCCTATTGGATTATATCACTAGGCTGTGGCCACTCCCTCCTTTCATTTCACACAATTTGTGTCGTTATATTTATGATATTTTTATTCTTGACAGGTCTATGCTGAAGTTACTTGATGTTTTGGTGCAACTTGATCTTCTTAGAAATGCTAAAGCAAGCATACCTAATGACTTTTCTTGGTATAAAAGGTAAGTATTTCATATCTGACTGTGTCACTTTATCGTCAAGTTCAGGATCTTCAAATTTTCTTTTGAGTTTAGTTTGCCTCTGCTTTTCAATGAATCTGATCTTAGAAATATGGACTCGCCTTTTGGTAATTTATGAAACTATAAAAGTCACTCAGAACATTGGCAAGCTTTCTACTATATATAATCTACATGGTAATCTTTAGGGTAATAATCATGCGAACACCTTTCTGATCAATTTAGAAATTTTAAAACTACTTAGTGAAATTTTACATTTATTCTTTTTATTTTTTCTTCTCTACTTTTCAGAACTTTCACACAAGTCAGCGGTCAGTGGCAAGACACTGATTCAATGAGGGAAGAGTTGGATGATTTACAGGTACTTAATGTTGATATTTCCTTGTTTATTGTAGAACCTATGCACAATTACTCAAGAGGGGGGTGAATTGAGTATTGCAACAACAATGAATCTTTTTGCGAAAGTTAAAGACAATATACAAAAGTGTTATTGTACTAGTATTTTTCCAAGAGCTTAACTCAATTGCTAAGCATTTATAAGGAGCTTTTACTTTCCAATAGACACCAACTCAAATAAATTGATCAAGCTTTTCACCAATCGGACTTAAGCTACTCCTTAAGTACTTACGAAGCTACTTTTCGATCACAATTTATTTGCTCAAAGGTAAAAGACAATAATATTGAAGAGATGAGTTTGGAGAGATGCAAACGCTATTTAGAGTGGTTCGGCACAATCCTTGTCCTACGTCCACTTTCTTTCTCAATCGCAATTGAGAAGTTCCACTATTGCCAAGCTTCAAGGTGCTCGCGCAAAACCTTTTACAATCCGAGTCCTTAGTTTCTAACACCTCACGGTATATGATCACCACTCGTATACTAACCCACTCCACTTAGAGATACCTTCTCTAAGATTTGCCTTGAGTACTTAGTATACCTCTTTGGTATCCTCACCGACTATAGTGTTTATAACTCTTAACTCAACCTTGGAGATCACACTCCAATTTACAAAGTGTACAAGAAAACAATTCTCAAAGAATTGTTGAGATGAAATGAGTAAGTGTATGATTACAAGTTTAGCACTACTGAACCAATTGATATTGCTCTCTCAAAAAATGTGTAGAATGAAAGAATATGAACAAGATAGTTTCCAAATACTCAAAAATTGGTGAAATAAGGCTTCAATCCATCTATTCATAGATTCCCCAAACCTTAGAAACGTTGGGAAATTAATGGGATGGAAAAATACTTAGGATTGATCTCAAACTTGTTGGAGTCAATTCCTATGCTTTTGTACCTTTGAAAACAAGTTTTAAACCATTTGGCTAGCATCGAATTGCAAGATGTGCATCAAAACATTTTGTGAGTGTGTGTTGAGAGATTTAGCAATTGGTTCTTAACAAGAAGTTACCTAAGTCCTAAGACACTATACTTGTCTTCAAATGTTGTGGACTTGAGTTTCTTGTTGTTGTTGTGTTGCTTTCAACTCTTCATTCCTCAACGTTGAATGTTGGTTGATCTTTCAACATGCTTGTTCATTCAAGTTGTTTGTTGGTTTGTCTTTCATGTCGTTTGTTGGTTTGTCATTCATCAAAACCTACGAATACAAACTTCGCATACAAGCAACATGATTTACATTTATGGCATGTTGAATGCTCTGAATTTATTATGTTGTTGATTGCTTAAGTGATAATTTATCCCAAATTTTTTCCTTAGCTTTGGCTTTGTATTGTTACATTTTTTTTGCCATGCCCAACCAAAGGTGAGCTGTGTTTGACATTTTAGTTGTGTGTGCAGATTTTCTTGAGCACAAGATGGGCTATCTTATTGAACTTGCATGTTGAGATGTTCTGCGTGAACAAGTATCCTATATATGATATCTATTTGATTTACTAGCATAATGTTACACACAAGAACTAAGAACACCTATCTGTTACTAATTTTTAGCATGTCACCATTTTTATTATATTCCCCTTTCAATTTTTCTTCGATTCCTTGACTTGAAATACTTATAGTCTTTGTTGTAGAGTCTCTGGAGTTGGACTTTGCACTTCTCTTCCCAGAACGCCACATACTCTTGCGTGTCTTACCTATTTTTGTTGTCCTAGCTAATGATATCATCAGAGAAATATAGCGAGTCTTTGTACAAGAGGGTGAAAATCAACAGACTGATCAATATATTTAAGGTATTATTGATTTAGCTACGTGGCGCGCATCATGCTTATTTTTCCAGTTGTCTTCAATCCCTTGTGAATCAACTTAGATGGCCTCATCTTTTCATCTTCTTCAAGGCCTTTGCTTCAAGATAACTTGAGATTCACGTCACTAACCTTATCTCTTATTTTTCTAATATTTTCAAATTAAAGTTATTAGTTTTAGTGTGAGATGTATGAATATTTACGATTAACTTCATTCTAGTACTTTTGGATCATTATTATAAATATATTTTGGTTAGAGATAATTTTTATTATTTAAAGAAATTATTTAATATAATTATGTATTTATTTTTATTTTATAATATTTAATTTATTTAATTAAAAATATAGAATTATTATACATGTAATCATAT
>NC_029774.3:51043525-51074089 GCF_000817695.3 Arachis duranensis
TCAACACATACCTAAAAGCTTTGCCTATAAACACTACAAGAAAAAAAGTTGAATACCATTGAATTTAGCGTCGTACATTAATGTTGGCTTTACTTAAGGATTTAGCGACAATTTTGTTGTGAAATTCGTCATGCCAAATAATTATCAGCGGATAGCCTCTTCCGACAGTTAGATTTGGCGGTGAAACAAGCTAAACAGGCACTAAACTTAGCGTCGGAGTTACTGTTAGAAAAATCTGACGGTAGACACTTTAATGGAATACTGCGTTTTGGTGATCCGCACCACGCTACCGTCGAAAATATCCGCCGGTAAATCTGACGGTAACCGTGCCTTAAAAGTGAACCGCGAACCCCTTCCCCTTCATTTCGAATTTGTTTTCTCTCTCCAGCCTCTCATGTAATACCCTAATATACAAATTCTTATGCTCGAGTCATAAGTCAATAATATTAAGGTGGTACGACTCTCAAGGTGGATTGTAATATATAATATAAAATATAATTGAAAAGAAGTATTAAACGAAAAGCCTGAAAAATGAGTAAAATAAAATCGCGAAGCGTAACACTCACGTATCAACTAAAGATAAAGCGTGTATCGATAGCAATATAAAGATAAGAATGAGATCAAAACATAATATAGGTATAAGATATATGTAAATAGCCACTAGTCGCGACCCGCAAAGTTTAGGCCGACTAGGATACAGAGTAAAAGCAGTTTGACAACAAAAGTTTCCTATCTCTCCCAAAATAATCAAGCCTCTATAGGTAAGTTTTCAAAAGAATTAAATACATAATGTAAGTTCTTCAAAATAAAAATACGGAGAGATCCTAAGCAGAAAATAAATAGAGTCCAAAGATCTTCGTCATCTCTTAGATGAAGCACAGCTCACCGCTGAGCACCAGGACCTGCATCTGAAAAATAAGAGATATATACGGAATGTGAATCCCTGACTCTTGGGTTCCCAGTACGGTAAAAGTGCCAAATAAATACAATGCGCTATAATACAAACTCACTAAGCGTCCTAAGCTTCCTTTCCTCAATTATTCATCCTTGGTCCTCACTAATCCATAAATTGGCAACTATCATAGGGGATTCTATCTCTGACCCAATATCCTTCATACTTTCACTACCTTCCAACAAGATAATCCAAGAATTGAACCATCTCTGAAGTAATTCAACTCTTATACAACACAAACAATACAAAAAAGTAAGACAATTAGCAAATAATCAGGAAACATGTACAATTAGGCAAATCAAAGCAATTAAGCAAACCCGAACAATATCAAACATATGCAGATGATGCATGCCTATCTTATGACCGATGAGTCTCATCTGTCGGTTATAAAGCCAAACCCGACATGTTCGGTAGCTAACCCTAAACAGAACACCAAACACGAAACAAGTAGGACAACGCCGCAACCTTGCATCTTACCCGTGTATCCGGAGCAGGGGACAACTTTACCCTGCCTCTTACCCAGGTGGTGCTACAGTTCTCAACCCGGAGCAAGAGGCGATAGAATTCCACCCTTGCATCTTATCCGGAGTTTCGAACTCTCATCCGGAGCAAGTGGATAATGCCACTGCATCTTACTCGGTGTCCTTGCCTATTACCCAGAGCAAGTGGATGACACCACTACGTCTTACCCGGAGGCATATCAAAATCAAATTCAAGTTTATTTTCATTATTATTCCAATTCCTTCATAATTATTAATTCATTAATTCATTTTCCATACATTCTCAATATCTCTACACTTCTTAATCATATACCCGGAGCGAATGGTCATTTCCACTGCCTTTTACCCAGCACCTCTATCTCATTCAATCATATGCATATACATACTCCACCATAAATCAATATTTATCATAGCCATCCGACTCACAACATAATACACAATATAATACACAACCTGCCATGATTCACTAACAAACACAGCCCTTCGGTTCATGGCATACACAACACTCCCACCATCATCCTTAATAACTCAAACAATCATCATTAATCATGTTTCATCATTAATTGTCTCTTTACTTCATCCACACATTACCACATTTGCTAACTCCGTCTCATCACTAGGCATACTATAAAGATTTAGGATAAAAAGGATGAAAACGAAGGTTTGGGAATATGAAATTCAGTTCAAAAACACGATCCAGATTTTTGCTGAAAATAGGGTCACGCGTACACGTCAGCCACACGTATGCGTCAACGGAAAATATGATTGTGACGTGTGCGTGTCGTCCATGCGTACGCATTGATCGGGGTAAAACTTGTCTCTCAACAAATTCCCATTCGGCAAGTGTACCGAATTTGTCGTCAAGTAAAAACTCACAATAGAGTGAGGTCGAATCCCACAGGGATTGATTGATCAAGCAACTTTAATTAGAGGAATGATCTAGTTGAGCGAATCCATGAATAGAGTTGATAATTGCAGAAATTAAAATGGCAGGAAAGTAAATGACTGAAAGTAAATAGCAGAATTGTAAATGGGAATGGGGGAATTGCTCATAAAAGTAAATTGCAGAAAATAAAGAGAATGGGTAAGATCAGAAATGGGGAGTTCATTGGGCTTAGGAGATGTTGCATTCTCCGAATCAATTTTATTTTCATCTCTTCCTCAATCAATGCACTTATTGATCTCCTTGGCAATCTTAAGTGATTGAATCACAATTTCTTGCAATTCAATCTCTCAAATCTTGATCAATAGCCAATTCCTTGGTCAATTGCTCATGAGAAGAGATGAAGTGTGGTCACTTATTATACCACATGCACTTCCCAAATCAAATGCTTAGAGGGTTATAGCCACATACCCATCCACACTCAATTTGGTCCAGCATGAGAAAGTATTTCTAGCTAATCTCTTCATTCCTCTTTCAAGGATCCGAAGAGATCCATGTTTGAATAGCTTCTTTTCCAAGATCACTATCCAATTGGATGAAGATCGAAGGCTTTCAAGTAAAATCAAGAGGAAAGATAGAAGAAGAATAAGAAAATTAGTATTGATCCATCAAATTACAACAGAGCTCCCTAACCCAATGAAAGGGGTTTAGTTATTCATAGCTCTAGAAATCAAAATCAAAGATGGAGAATACATGATAAAGCTAGAATTGCAAAGAAAGTAAATACAAAGAGTAGTTCTCTTTCCTAGCTCCTCCCAAAAACTCCTCTCTATTTCAAAACTACTCCTATATATACTACTCTTCTCAGCTTCTAGTTAGCTCTTCAAGTCTTGGGCCTCTGGATCTTTGAGCTTGAAGCAGTTCCTTTCTTCAATTGGGCTTGGCTTACTTGCCGAGAGAAAGTGTGAAGTGGGCAGAGACTTTAGCTCAAGACGTTAGGGGTGTTTAACATTTAGTGAAAATACAAGTTCGAGAACGTTAGTGCCACTTAACATTGTCACTAACGTTCCAATGCACCCCTTAGCCTCACATTAAAGCCCACGTTAACTAGGTTAACGTGGCTTCTAACGTGGCTTTTGCCAACCTTAGAGAACGTTAGTGACACTCAACATTGTCACTAACATTCAAGTGTGCCCCTAGGTCTCACGTTAGAGTCCACGTTAACTGGGTTAACGTGGCTTCTAACGTGGCCATTCTTAGCCATCCCAACGTTAGTGACAATGTTGAGTGTCAATAACGAATTTGTAATCCGCACAACTAACCAGCAAGTGCACTGGGTCGTCCAAGTAATGTTGCTCCAACGTTAGTGACAATGTTGAGTGTCACTAACGTTGGCTTCTCTTCCCCCTTTAACGTTAGAGGCCACGTTAACTAGGTTAACGTGGCTTCTAACGTTGCCATTTGTGAGCAATTGCCAACGTTAGTGACAATGTTAAGTGTCACTAACGTTGGCTCAACTTCTCTTCTCCACGTTAGAGTTCACGTTAACTTAGTTAACGTGACTCTTTAACGTGGGCGTTGATGGCTTTTGAGAGTGTTTTTGGCAATCACTTTTCTCCTTAACTTTGCAAGTTACCTCCCATTCCTTGCTCCCTTTGGTCCTGAAATCAAGCAATAGAGTGCATCAAAGTTCTAATCCACGTCATGGGTAATGCAATATACAATTTTGTCATTAAAATCATGCAAAATCCTCATAAAATAATGTAAAATGCACAATGTATGCTTGAATCAAGGTCTGAGTGAATATCTGCCCAAAACTAACTTATTTCCTAAGAAAATGCATGAAAATACCTAAAAACAGTAAAGAAAAGGTCAGTGAAACTGGCCAAAATGCCCTGGCATCACGCATGGAAAACAGAAAGGAAAGTGACGCGTGCGCGTCAGTCACGCGTACGCGTGGGGACGTTTTGTGCTCCACGCACAAAGCCGGCACGGTACCATCACAACTCTCTGGATTTTCTACTACGCACCTGCATTAGTGCAGCGAAGTGTACGCGTCAGCCAGGCACACGCGTGAGAGAGTAAAAATCATGAGTGACGCGTGCGCGTCGGCCATGCGTGCACTTCGGAGTACGTTTTACCAAAAATTTTACTAAGTTGAAAGGTTGCAGGATTACATTTTCAAACCTCAAACTTCCGACCCACATAACTTCTTCTACAAAATTCCTTTTTCAACCATTTCTAAACCGTTGGAAAGATGGTTGAATAAACTTTCATAAAAATTTGGTTTTGAAGAATTCCTAACTCCGAGGACTGAGTTACGGACCGCTGAAGTTGGTCAAAAATCAAATTTTACCCAAACACAGAAATCACCAATTATTCCAATGTTCACAAGCCAAATTTATTTCCACTCATCCAAATGACTACAACCCAACCACATTCACATAATTACACTCAACCAAAAGCAAACCTACCTCATCTACACAATTTCACCCAAAACTATCAAATTTCATACCTCAATTCCTCAAACCTTATTATTCAAAAATCAAACAAATTATTCACACATTCAATATCTAAAATCCGTCCAATCTCTTATATCATCACACAATACACACATCAACTTACCTTCCTTACCTCTTTTTGGCCTCTGACCCAAGATTCAGTCTCCGGCCTAATATACCAATCCAATACATAATCTCATAAAAGCATTGTCACCACTCAAATACTCAATTTTCCACACATAACCACCATGCATCACCATCAAATTATCATCCAATTTCATAAATTACCAAGCACATCATCTATACACATCAATTCTACCAAATATACAATTCTACAATCCTGATCCAATATCAATATAATCAACTACACATATAGTACCAATCAATCGTACCATTCAAGCTTAATCCTAGGGGCACCTAACTTAGGAATTCACATCATATCACATGGTACTTAAATAAAACTTAAACTGTACCTCTTGGAGCCAAACCAATTGAGCCTCTTCTTTGAAAGTCTCCACCAGTCTTAGCTCCAAACTTCACCAAAGCTCCACAAGTAAAACCAACCTCCCAATTGTGCACCAAAATCAACCAATACTCTAACATAACCAATTTCACACTTACAATCAACCTAGGGTTCATAAAAATGATAAATCACAAGTGTTGGAGGGTTTCTTACCTTAACCAACTGAAGTTTGTGATGAATATCACCCATGACTCATACTAGAGCACCCCTAAACAAACAAAATTACAAGATTTTCTCAAAATTCAAACCAAATTCAAAATACAAGAGAAAAAAAGAAATTGGGCAGACGAGAGTTAAATACTCACTACAAAACTTAGATAGACTTGAAGAGGAGGAGAAGAGCGACGCATGGTCACAAATGGCTCATCAATCGGAGCTCTGTAGCTCAAGTTATGGTGGTTTGAAGATTTGAATGGCTTTAATAAGGTTATATATATGTTGGGTCTTGGATCCACTTGGGTCCGGTTCACTTGGTTTAGTCCGTTGGCCCAACTTTGAGCCAAAACCTTCAAGATTAGAGTTTTAAATCGCATTTTAAATATTTCTATCTTCCCAGATTATGAATTCTAATCTCTTAACCTTATTCACTCATAATTAATGTTCTCAACTATAGTACCAGACAGATCCAACCGGTACTGCAGGTCAAATTTACGTTTCGTATTTTTATGCTGAAAACTATGTTTTCCGACTCAGAAAATTTCACTGAGTCCAATTGTCATATTTAAATCATCAAATTCCGATTGCTAAATTTTCTAATCAAATTCACTCATATCTAATTTATTATTTAATTAATTATGGTTTGACCGAGTTTTACATCTCTCAGTCCTCTCTCTCCCTCTCTAACCACTCACCCCCACTCTCTCTCTCTAACCTTCTCATCTCTCATCTCCGCTGACCTCCTCTACCGCCACTGCTGCAAACGTTGTCATTGTCGTCTGAAACGCTGCTGCCACTACTGCAAATGCCACTGTCACCGGTATTACAAATGCCCCTACCGCTGCTGCAAACCCCTGTTGATTTCGCTTATGTCGCCACTGCACCTCCATCAATGTTCTCTATTTTCACTTGTTCTGCATTCAAGGTTTTTTATTTGAATTCAGTTTCTTTCAAATTTTGTTACTTCAAGTTAATTAATTACATAGTAGAGTTTAGTTAGTTTAATTTTCTGATTTAGTGGATTTTGGTGATTATGATACGTTAGACTAGGTTTAGATTAGGCCCTGAGATTGATGAAAAGTGTTGAATTATTGAGCTATTTGCTGATTTACCATGCTGAATTCTTTGAAAAATGCTTGACTGTATTGATGAGTCATTATTTTATTATTGATTTTGATAAATTTTGATACTGGAATTATTTAGATAATTTTGATTGCATTTATTAACTGCGTTAAGGTCATTTTTTTTGAAAATTTGCTACTAGATTTGTTTGCATTATGCTTTGTTATTACTTGTTGTGACCAGTCATAACTTGATTAATCCTTGGTTTGAAATTATCGCTTGTCAATTCCTTATTGAGTGCATCAATTTTGCATTAATTTTGCATACAATTTTCCATCTTCATCACATTCGTGAGTGATTTTTGCTTCCAATGTATGTTGAATGTGGAATCTGGCCGCATCATTGCTATTTTAAATGTGTATCTGTTGAATTGCATCTTAAATTTTATGCAATAGCAGTAATTGCAGTGCAATGCCAATTTGAAAAAACATAAAGGCAAGAATCATAGAAGATATAGGGTGCAAAGTTTTCTTGGACATTTTGTGTCTACTATTGATGCTATTGGTCTTGTAATGTATGCTTTTGAATTCCATCAATGTAAAGGTGTGTTGATTTGGAAGAAGAGTGTATACGTAAGATGTCCCAAAGTTTTTGGAATTAGTGTATCTTATTTTGTTAGTTTATTATTGTCAACATAGTTCTCATACCATTAATCTGCTATTATGCTTTCTTGTGGCTTGATACATGTGTTGCCTACTTACCTATTTTCTATTTTTTTGGTGATAATAGATAATCATTTGGAACTTGAAAGTATTTACCTGTGTGGGTCTCATCGTTTCTATCAAAATTTTTATAAGATTTTGAATAAAATTTGAATCAGTTGTTTAATTGTGTGTTGACTGATGTTGTAAATTGATATTGGTTGGATTTGTGTTAATAATGATGTATGCTTATTACTATTAGTAATGTATTCACTGTGCAGATACGACGACAGGTAAAGGAGATAGGTTAAGTGGGTCATGTGGTCGTGGTAGAGGACGGGCTTCCACCGAATCCCTAATGACTGCCCAATCATCACCCTCTACCTTGACTATGTCGTTGACCCATGTGACATCACAGGCGGGTCCATATGACCAGCAATTCATCATGGTCAAAAACCAAAACTACGTGCCTCCTTCTACTACGCCCTCTGTAAATCCAGCAACAACAGAGCCCGCGGTGGGTGATACCTTCGATAGCATGTAGTTGTGAGTATATACAATTTTTAAAGTTTATTATGCATTTCTATGTGTTTATTATGCGTTTCTATGTGTTTATTAGTCTTAAGTTTAGTATGCATTTCAATGTGTTTGTGAATGTTATATTTTTTCTCTGCTAGGTTTGCACCAAACCCTAACGCTTGCACACAAGAGATCACCGACATCATTAAGTCGGTGTACGACCACCTATGGCCGACCTACACACAGATCCCGACTGGGACTAGAGATCGATGGTTTCAAAAGTAGGCGGTAAGAACCCAATAATGTCAAATTAATTAACTGTATTTGAGTTGTATCTTATTCCGACTAACTTTTGTAATGGTGAATCACTTTGTACAGTTGAAATTTCTATGGAAAGTGGAGCATAATCTCATTATTCGGAAGATATACAACCACTGGACAGCCAAATGACTTCAGCAGATGATGAGCGACGTTCGTCAGGTGCGTGACCACTTAACATCGTAGTTCTGTCCTGCCATCAAGAAGAAACTAGAAGCCTATTTTGCTAATGATAAGGGGTTCAAGCATAACTGTCTGACGAACCTCACTAACAGGGTTTTGTCCAGGTCGTTGAAGTATATGGCTAGGTCGACGAACTTCATGAAGACGAAGAGTAGACTGGTAGGTTTCTTGTCGCTTTTTAATATTTTACCAGTTACTTGAATTAGTTGTTTCATTTATTTATTTATTTTATTGGTTGATATATTAATTTGTAGTCTAAATCGTTGGACCGTGAGATAATACTAGTAGAGACCTTCAAGTATACCCATAGTTTGAAGGCCAACAAGGATAGATTTTCTGACGAGCGATCAGCGGCCCATTATATGAGTTTAAATTAATCCAAAGGTTCAAATTTATTTGGTTTTAAGTCATATGTTTAACTGTTATTCTAAGCACAACGTGTGTGACACAGTAGGAGTAGACACAGAGGTTGGAGGCCGTGACCCAACAATCTCAGCCGCCTATTAGGGACGATAAAGTCAGCTTCGTGACCTCAGTGGTAATTCCTGATAGGGTTTGGCGCGAGACCACCTCTGAAACCCACAAGAATTGCCATTTTGGTTTGGCATCGTTCTTCGCTAGTGACCTCCACTCCTCCTCGTTGGTAGCTTCCTCTGTCCTGCCTCTGCCACTAGTCCTGCCGATCCCCGAGAAGTTGTCAACTTGGGGGAGGAGGGAAAGAAGCTAACATAGGAGCTTCACCAGCAAGCGGAGCAATTTGAGCATAGGTATAATGACTTTCTTACACGTGTGGGAGGAGCCATTGCCATAAGCTCGGACATAACAGAGAAGTTAGATCAACTCGATCGGTTGTGAGAGCAGATGGAATAGTACAACTAGCAGATGGGCACCAGAGCCAGCAGCACTGGAGGCAATGGCACTGCTGGTTCCAGCGTCGACGTTACTGATGGGGCTCCAACGTCAACACCTACACCGTCGACTCATTGTATTTTTTTGTTTGTATACTTCATTGTATTATACTTTTATGGCATTTTATTATATTTATACTATTTAATTTTAATAAAATAATTTGTTGAATTCTGATAATTTTAGATTTTTGCTAACAATTTTGTTAACAAGGGTTCTAATTCGACTACTACTTGTGGCTTAACTGTGCCAAAAAAAACATAAAAAATACTACCGTTAGATTTACTATCCGATTAATACAACGGTAATCATCAACTCAGTCTCGACAAATTCATTGAAAATACCGACAAAAAATCTGCCGGTAATTAGCGTTGGACAAAAAACATCTGCTAGTAAATAGTTTCCGGCACCAATAATATCGTAAACTCCAGGTCGACGGTAAATTCGACGGTACTTAACATTTTTTTCTTGTAGTGAAATACTAAACTTATTAACCATTTTATTTCATTCCGAGTGGAGTTGTATTACTGTGTTGATGGTGAAGTTAAGCTCTATTTTGGTCCCTGAAATTGGAGAGTTACACTTATTTAGTACCTGACTTTTTAATTGCTACAATTTGGTTTCCCAAATTAAGATAAGTGCACCAATTTAGTCCATCGTGTATTTTCCATCGTCGGTGCTCAACGCCGTTAATGACGTGGTTCAAGTCTTACCACACTGAGCATATTAAAACGACGTCATTTAAGAATTTGAACAGTTAGTATTGTTCAAAAGGGAGGGTGTAACGTTTTAATATTATTGAAACCCTCAAACGACGTCGTTTAATGCCTTCTTTAGGGACGAAACACGTATGATATCGTTTTATTATGTCCAGCGTGGCAAGGCTTGAGCCACGTCACTAATGGCGTTAAGCTCTAACAACGTAAAATACATGAAAGTGGGGGCTTAACTCGTTGGCGGTGTAATGGATAATCACAAAATACACATGAGGGTGTCAGTTTTGTGTGTGATTATCTATTTTCTTTTGGTATTCCACGCACCATGATATTTGCAGAATTATAGTACGAGATCTATCAACACAATGCCTATCGTAAAGAGAGTGAGCAATATTCTGTACAGAAATTTCGTTATTGTATTTAGTAAGCTAATACAATTCAACAGAATGTCCATCGTTGACGAAGCAAGTATGCAATATATGTTTCATTTTTATTAGTAAACTCAAGTGCAAGTGCTGAAGATTGAGTTGTATGTTGAGTTTGAACATAAAGCTGCAAATGCAGTTCAACACGACTCAACACATGGAAGACGACAGAACTGAAATCTGCACAGCAATGAATAGTAATAATAAAGAGAAGTTCGAAGCTAACTATGAAGTCAATGACAAGACACTATAAGGAAAATGCTGAGTACCTTCGGATTTAGAGTCGCAGAGTAGCGGCGGATTTATCGGTGGATTTATGTTTCCGACAGTAAATTTACCGGTCATAATTTGAGGGAAACAAAAAGAAATTGGTGCATCCTTTAAGGTCATTCTGATGGTAAATCCATTTAGTGAAACGTTGCGTTTTGGTGACCTGTAATGGTTTACCGTGTAAGACCCAGAATTTTTGAAAAAGTTTATTATAAACTAATTTAAAATTCAATTATTTTTGTAGCTTTAATTTTAGAAATTTCTTTATTATAGATAATTAAAGCAAGTTTTGATTAATTGAATTCGAAATAAATTAAGATCCTTTTTTAATTTTATAATTATTGAGTTATTTTCTACATTTAAAAAATTATAATGTTAGTAGTTTTCAAATAATAAGAATTTTATATGATTTAATTTAAATAGTTGATGTTCTTTATAATTAAATACTTTAATTTTTAGAAAAAAAAAGGAAATTAATCTTAATATCTTATAATTTCAATTATAGCATTTGATTTTAAATTAATTAGTATTTTGGTACAACAAATAATATTGTAAAGTAATTTTTAGGGATTTAATTAGATTTTAAATTAATACCCTATGTCCTAATTTTATTAAAAATTACCCTACTCTAATTAAACCGAAAATTCCCAAATCAAAAACCTAATTTATACATGTAACCCTAATCCTAATTTTCACACACACTCACCTCACCAAACCGTAACCTAGCGGCCACACCCCGCCCCTCCCCCTCCCCCAAATCACAACACACACACATGCAGCTTCAACTGAAAGAAAAAAAAGAAAGAAGAAAGAAAGGGAAACGGGGAAGGGAGCCGCGGGAAAGGGAGAAGGAGAAAAAGAGGAAGGCGACACAGTGGGTTTCACTGCCACCGCCGCCGCCACTGTTGGCAAGGGAGAGAGGAGAGCCGAGAGAGAAAGAGAGTGCCAGTGGAGGAGGGAGGAGCTTGCCCATCCTCGCGAACCGCCGCTGCCTTGCATCTGTCGTCGTCTTCATGGGGTCCCTGTCACCACTGTTGTCCTCGCTGATGAACGGATTTTTGATATTATAGAATTGAAGAACTAAAGATTGTTGGTTGAGAAGTTATAATAAATTCTCGTTACAAGTATAGTTTCTAAACCAAGCAATCAACCTTTCTTACAAACGTTTGGTTGTCACAAGTAACAAACCCAACATAATTTATAAACCGAAGTATTCAAACCTCGGGTCATCTTTTCAAGGAATTGTAGGGAAGTATGCTTTATTATTGGTTATGGAAAACAGTGTTTGTGTTTGAAAAGGTTTTGAATGAGAGAAATGGTTTGCAGAAATTAAGAAATTAATAATTGATAAAACCTTTGGCAAGGTATAAAAACTGGAAGTCCTATCCTAGTTATCCTTATCAATGGTGATGAGAATTATACTGTTGCTCCCACTAAGTCAACCTCTAACTATGAAGGTCAGTTAAGTGGACAAATTAATTTAATACCTAAAGTCCTAGTCAACTCCTTGAGGAAAGACTGGAGTTATAGGAATCTAAATTAATCAGCAAGAATAATAATTATCAATCACGATAAGTTTGATAACTTAAGAGTCACCAATTAATCAACCAAAGCCAATAGTAAATAATCTAGATTAAAAATAAGGAAAAGCAATCATGAGTCTGAAATTCCTCAAATTATATTTAAATAAAGATGTCAATTCTAACATGGACAAGTTCATAAATCAAATTGGAAAGACAAATAAAAAGAACATTGAACCTGTGATGAAGAGATAATCCCAATAAGATAAATCCTAATCCTAATCCTAAGAGAGAGGAGAGAACCTCTCTCTCTAAAAACTACATCTAAATCCTAAAACTATGTATGAATCTAGTATTCAGTCTCTAATCTCCCTCTATCATGAATGAATGAATTCCTCCATTTATAATCCTTCAATCTGTGTTCTCTGGGTTTGGATCTGGGCCAAAAGGGGCCCAGAAATTGCTGAGGACGACTTCTGCAAATTTTGCAGATCGCGCATGTCACGCGTCCGCGTGGGTCACGCGGTCGCGTCATCTAGAGTGTTGCTTTTCCACGCGGTCGCGTCAGTCATGCGCCCACGTCAATTGTGTTTCGCAGGTCACGCCTTCACCTCATCCATGTGCTCGCGTCGATTCTCTTTTGAGCGAACCACGCGTTCGCGTCGTCCATGTAGACGCATCACTGCCAGTTTCTTCCAAGGACTCCAATTTGTGCTTTCCTTCCATTTTTGTATGTTTCCTTTCCATCATTTAAGTCATTCCTGCCCTATAAAACCTGAAAGTACTCAACACACAAATCACGGCATCGAATGGTAATAAAGGATAATTAAATTTGGTAATTTTAAAGCATAGGAAACATGTTTTCTCATATATCAAATTCCAAGGAAGGAATTGTAAAATCATGCAAATTCATATTGAACATGTCATGAAGAAGATGAAAATATTCCTAAATCCTTTAAGAGGAATCCTAATCCTAATCCTAAGAGAGAGGAGAGAACCTCTCTCTCTAAAAACTACATCTAAATTATGAAAAGTGTGATTTATGAATGAATGTATGATGTATTAATGGATTTCCCTACTTTATAGCCTCTAATCTGTATTTTCTGGGCCGAGAACTGGGTCAGAAACGGCCCATAAATCGCTCATTGTGAAATCTAGTTCATACAAGTCGCGGCAAAGTGACGTGGAGGCGTCATCCACGTGTTTGCGTGGATTGAGATTTTGCAGATGCGACGTGGGCACGTCATCCACGCGTTCGCGTCGCCCAACTTCGGAGCAGCTATGGCAAATTATATATTGTTGTAAAGCCGGATGTTAGCTTTCCAACGTAATTAAAACCATCTCATTTGGACCTTTGTAGCTCAAGTTATGACCGTTTGAGTGCAAAGAGGTCAGGTTGGACAGCTTAGCAATTTCTTCAACTTCTTGTATTCCTTCCACTTCTGCATGCTTTCTTTCCATCCTCGGAGTCATTCATGCCCTGTAATCCCTGAAATTACTTAACACACATATCACAGCATCCAATGGTTATAAGAGAGGATTAATATTAGCGAAATTAAGACCAAAGAAGCATGTTTTCAATCATAGCACAGGATCAGGAAGGAAAATGTAAAACATGCAAATCATATAAATAAGTGGGTAAAGAGTTGCTAAAAACCACTTAATTGAGTATAAGATAAACCATAAAATAGTGGTTTATCAACCTCCCCACACTTAAACATTAGCATGTCCTCATGCTAAGCTCAAGAGAAGCTATAAAGGGGTGAAGATGAATGATAGAGAGTATGCAATGCAACCTATCTATGTGAATGCAACTACATGCAAAATGTTTCTACCTACTTGGTTAAAAGTAAATAAATTCTCCAAGACAAATATGAATCAAATTCTACTAATTCAAATCGTACAATAAAAAGCAAGTAAACTTGTAAGAAGATAGCTCATGAAAGCAGGGAACATAGAATCAAGCATTTAACCCTCACTGGTAGTGTATATCACTGTAATCGCTCAAGTGTCTAGGGTCAATCACTCTACTCTTCCCTAGTCATGCTTTCTAAACCTTGTGTTCTTCATCTAACCAATCAACAAATATTTAGCATACCAATGCAAACATCATGAGGTCTTTTCAGGGTTGTAATGGGGCTGAGGTAAAGGTAAGGATATATATATAAGGCTAAGTGAGCTAACAAAGTGAATCCTTGATTAGTCTAAGATCTCACCTAACATAGACATACTTTATATAATTTAAAATGCTTTACCTAGCTACCCAAATTTTTTCCACTTTTGTATTACATGCTCATGTATCAAACTTATTTTTTGAATTTTGTCCCATGTGCATTGATTCTTTTTATTTTGCATTTGGGGTAATATATTTTTTCGTGTATCCCCTTATTTAATTACTTCATTTTTTTATTATTATTTTTTTTATTTTTTATCAATGCACATGGTAATTTAATTATTTTGATTTTACATGAGCATGCTTCCCAAATTTTTAAATAACTTATTTAATTTAATTCCCTACTTTTTTCTATCATCCCATGTTCTCATAAAATTTCTCACACTTAAATTATACACAATATCTATCTTAAGCTAACCAAGGATTCAACTTAGGATTTTTATTTTGTTTTTCTGCTTAAGGTTAGTAATGTGGTTATAAAATAAAAGAGGGTTAAAAAGGCTCAAGGGGGCTAACAAAGATGGCATAAAAGGTAGGTTTATTTGGGATAAGTGAGCAAAAATACAAATAATGGCCTCAATCATATGCAAGCATGTAAATATACTAAACAATGGATATATAGACTGGAACAAAATCTAGATTGCAGTTATAGAGAAGAAAACACACAAGAATAAAATATTATGATTAAATAATGTAACCATATAAATAGGCTCAAAATCTTACAGGTTATGTGTTTTTTTTTTTTTTGGCTCAAAAACCATGTTCCAAATACAACTTCAAACAAGTTTAACACATAGAAAATTTTAATTTTTAATTTAGATTAGTGAAATTTTTCAAAAATAGGGTCTTAAAAAGAAACTTATTATTTTTCAACCAAGTAGTACTTAAATGTAAACAATCAACTACACATGCAATCTATTATGCAATGCAACAATGAACAAACAAGGAAAATAGAATATTGGTGTTGAGAAGAGAATAACTAACCCGTGGAGATCGGTATCGACCTCCCCACACTTAAAGATTGCACCATCCTCGGTGCATGCTAAGATATACAAGTGGACGGGCTGCTCCAACTGATGCCTTTCTCTATAGATTGTGCAGATTGACTTGTTAGTCGCCCTATTAAGAAGTTTTTTTTCTCTCTTCGTGGTGGCCATCCTGAAAGAAGAGAAAAAGGAAGGAAAGTAACCCAAAAATAAAGATAAGAATATAAATAAAATATGGGTGTTAATGCCAAATAATAAAGGTCTCAATTACATGGTAGCTACAACATGCAAGTGAGAAAACAGTGAAAGCAAATGGCATATCAATAGTGCAAAAAGTGCAACAATGGGGGAGAGAGTGTGGGTAATGCAAGACAGTGTAAGTGCATATCAATGCAAAAGGAATATCAGTATTATAAAATTTAGCATTGACTTATGAATAATAATACCCAATTAGAATAAAACAGGTCATGAAGCACCAGAATAATTCAAGAAAAGATGCAATAGTTGAAGAAGAGAATTTTAACACCAATGGAAAAGAAAAAGAAAGTAAGAAAGGAGGAAGAAATAAATAAGAAGGAAAGAAAATATTTAGATATGGGGAAGAAAAGATAAGATATTTGGCTGATCTGGATAAGCTGTGCGCCGTTTGTGACGCGGACGCGTGAGCGACGCCAAGATAGCGCTTCTATAAGATGACGCGGACGCGTCATCCACGCGGTCGCGTGGATCGATTTTTGCCATTAGCGCGAGGGCAGCCTTGCAGTCGCGCAACTCTCTGTTTGAAACTCGTATTTTGCCAAAACTTTGGGTGACACAATCGCATGGTGGACCCGATCGCGTGGTTGGCCTTGTTTTACAAAACGGCGCGGACGCGTGGGGCACGCGTTCGCGTGGTAGGGCTTGTGCTACTAGCACGAGTCCAGCCCAATTCCAGCTCAACTTTCGGTCATACACCCTTTTTACGTCGATTTTTTTTTGCATGGGTGACGCGGACGCGTGTGAGGCATTTTTCCCACATGACGCAGATGCGTTATCCACGCGGTTGTGTGGATTAGTTTGTGCCAAAGGCATGCCTCCAGCCACACTTTCGCGTGACTCTCTGTTCACTTTCCTTTTTCTTTTACTGCACTTGTGACGCGGACGCGTCAGCGACGCTGTCGCATCGCGTGCTTCCTCTCTCTTAAATTTTTTTTATATGCAGTATGCAGAATTCAAAATGCAATGAATGTTATGCAGAAATTCCAGGTTTAAACAAAATTCAAAAATAGAGTAGAATGGAAAAGGAACGATCATACCATGGTGAGTTGTCTCCCACCTAGCACTTTTAGTTAAAGTCCTTAAGTTGGACATTTGATGAGCTTCCTGCTATGGTGGCTTGTGCTTGAATTCGTCCAGAAATCCCCACCAATTTTTGGAATGCCAGCATCCTCCGGGGTCCCAATCAAGGTACATAAAACCCTTAGGTGAGTTCAAACAGGCTTCAAGGCTCCCGGGGTGCTGAATGTCAGAATAGATTCCAAGATCCCAAACTCTACTTTTACACCCATTTTTATCTTGATCAGCATTTTTCCAACCGGGTGATAAGTAATCTAAATTCTCACTGCAGTGACCAAACAGCTTCTGAGATCCTTTCAATTGAGCTTGACATCAATCCTTGCACCTCAAATTGAAGTTTGAAACCTCATTGAATCTCGCATACCATCGCTGAGTGCGAGTCATTTCCCTTTTGCTCTTAAAGCCGCAAAGAGCTCTAAGCTGGCCATCTGTTTCAAGTAAACCATATTCAAGTGGAAAATTGAAGATAAAAGTGAAATATTTTACCCACTTGAAGTTTGTGTTGGATGGTAATGGCCTTGGGATAGGTGTTTCCGGTGGTTCTGCAAGCTTTACTCCCTTGTGGTCTTCTGTGAATTCCTCCACTTCTTTGCAAACTTCTTCTGTTTCAACCATGTCTTGATCAAAGTCTTCGATATCTTCCTCATCACTTGAGTCATAATCGGGAGGTTGGGAAAAGTCAACTTCTGCATCATCTTCGTATTCACTTGGGAAAGATTCTTCTGTCTCAAAGAATTCACTTGCGGATGCAAGTTCATCACTAAGAGAACTCGACTTGTGATTATCATCATCAAGGAAACTTGCGTCTTGGGTTATTCCATCCAGTTCTTCATAAGATATCTACATTGGAGGCTGTGCACTATCTCCCTTAGCATCAATTGTAACATCTTCGACGGAATTCTCCACAACTCTGGATTCCTGCGGAGGTTCGGCATCTCCTGAATCTTCAACCAACTCTTCTTCTTCTATAATGACAGCTTCCTCTACTTGATCTAGTACGAAGTTATGCTCTATACTGTCCACTGGAGTATCAAGTATTTCCTTCATGCTACGTTCTTCATTAGATTCTCCATATGAAGCAATGGGGGTCTGTTGAGTGTCCGAATGTCTGGAAGATAATTGATTTATTGCTTGCTCCAGTTGATGAAGGGTTGTATGAAATTGGTCTACTGATTCTTCGAAGCGAACCTGTGATTCTTGGCTCGATGGGTATGGACATGGTGCATAGGAGAGTGGTGGTTCTTGGGAGTAATTGGATTGGCATTGGGGCAGATAAGGATCATACGGTGGCGAATGGTGAAAAGAGGCTTGTGAGTATGGTGGTTCGAAGTTATGTTGAGAGGATGGTCTCTGAGCATAGGATGGGGCTTGTTGGTAGCTACAAGGGGGTCCACCATATCTATCAGCTTGGTATGCATTGTAGAATGGTCCTTGTCCATGATATCTAGGAGGGTGTTGTTGCCTAAAGGGGTGATCAGATCCTTTTGGCTCCATCCATCTTCAATTTCTTTGACTGTGATGCATAGTCCTGTGATAGCTTCCATTCCTTTCAACAAAATTAGAAGCAAACTCAAAGCGAGAGGGGTGAGAACTCATAGTAGCTATTAGAAATAAGAAGGGAAAACAAGAACAAATAAACAAGTAAAAGAAAAATATTTACCATAACCAATAATAAGGCACACGTTTGCAATTCCTCGGCAACAGCGTCATTTTGAAGAACTGAAGATTGTTGGTTGAGAAGTTATAATAAATTCTCGTTGCAAGTATAGTTTCTAAACCAAGCAATCAACCTTTCTTACAAACGTTTGGTTGTCACAAGTAACAAACCCAATATAATTTATAAACCGAAGTATTCAAACCTCGGGTCGTCTTTTCAAGGAATTGCAGGGAAGTATGCTTTATTATTGGTTATGGAAAACAGTATTTGGGTTTGAAAAGGTTTTGAATGAGAGAAATGGTTTGCAGAAATTAAGAAATTAATAATTGATAAAACCTTTGGCAAGGTATGAAAACTGGAAGTCTTATCCTAGTTATCCTTATCAATGGTGATGAGAATTATATTGTTGCTACCACTAAGTCAACCTCTAACTATGAAAGTCAGTTAAGTGGACAAATTAATTTAATACCTAAAGTCCTAGTCAACTCCTTGAGGAAAGACTAGAGTTATAAGAATCTAAATTAATCAGCAAGAATAATAATTATCAATCACGATGAGTTTGATAACTCAAGAGTCACCAATTAATCAACCAAAGCCAATAGTAAATAATCTAGATTAAAAATAAGGAAAAGCAATCATGAGTCTGAAATACCTCAAATTATATTTAAATAAAGATGTCAATTCTAACATGGACAAGTTCATAAATAAAATTGGAAAGACAAATAAAAAGGACATTGAACCTGTGATGAAGAGATAATCCCAATAAGATAAATCTTAATCCTAATCCTAAGAGAGAGGAGAGAACCTCTCTCTCTAAAAACTACATCTAAATCCTAAAACTATGTATGAATCCAGTATTCAGTCTCTAATCTCCCTCTATCATGAATGAATGAATTCCTCCATTTATAATCCTTCAATCTGTGTTCTCTGGGCTTGGATCTGGGCCTAAAGGGTCCCAGAAATCGCTGAGGACGACTTCTGCAAATTCTGTAGATCGCGCATGTCACGCGTCCGCGTGGGTCATGCGGTCGCGTCATCTGGAATGTTGCTTTTCCACGCAGCCGCGTCAGTCATGCGCTCGCGTCAGTTGTGTTTTGCAGGTCACGCGTTCGCCTCATCCATGCGCTCACGTCGATTCTCTTTTGAGCGAACCACGCGTTCGCATCGTCTATGCGGATGCGTCATTGCCAGTTTCTTCCAAGGACTCCAATTTGTGCTTTCCTTCCATTTTTGTATGTTTTCTTTCCATCCTTTAAGTCATTCCTGCCCTATAAAACCTAAAAGTACTCAACACACAAATCACGGCATCGAATGGTAATAAAGGATAATTAAATTTGGTAATTTTAAAGCATAGGAAACATGTTTTCTCATATATCAAAATCCAAAAAAGGAATTGTAAAATCATGCAAATTCATGTGAATAAGTAGGTGAAAAGTTGATAAATCATTCAATTTAAGTACAAGATTTATCATGAAATAGTGGTTCATCAAGAATTCACAAATAAATTCTCGTTGAAAGTATAGCTTCTAAACCAACAAAGAATCCTTTCATACAAAAATTTGGTTGTCACAAGTAACAAACCCCTATAAAAATAAATCGAAGTATTCAAAACTCGTGTCGTCTCTCAAAGGAATTGCAGGGTAGTGTTCTTGCTATTGGTTATGAGTTGTATATTCTGGGGGTTTTGATAAGAGATAAGAAAAGTACAATTGCAAGAATTAAACTAATAGCTGAGAAAGCTCTTGGCTAGGTATGAGAACTAGAAGTCCTATCCTCATTATCTTCATCAATTGTGATGACAATTGCTCATTGCTCCACTTAGTTAACCTCTAACTATGAAGGAACATCAAGTGGAAGTAATCAATTTAATTCCTCAAGTCCTAGTCAAATCCAAAGGAAAGACTAGCTTTAGTAGAATTCAAATCAATTAGCAACTTCTAATTATCAATCAACAAAGGCATTAGATAACTCAAGAGTCACTAATTACTGAACCTAAGCCAAGAGGAGAAAATTCTACTCTAGCATCCTTTCAAGCATTTTGTCAAACGCTTGAAAGGCATAAAAGGAAACATCATAAATTGCAAGAATTAAAGGAACTACGACTAATCAAGACAAGAGATCAACAATAGAAAACTAAAGCAAGTATCAAAGGACATGAAAACAATAAATTGCATTGAAAGGAAATGTAGATCTACAAAAGAATTCATAAACTACAGCTAACAATACAAAAGAATTACAAGAGAAGTATAATGCTACAACCACAAGAGAACAATTAAAGATGAAAGAGGAAATTCAAAGCAAAAGAGAAGAAGTAGAAGAAGTAGATCTAGATCTAAACATAATCCTAATTCTAGAGAGAAGAAAAAGCTTCTCTCTCTAGAAACTAACTCTAAACTACTTCTAAAACTAAATTATGACTAAATTGGTAACTAGATCCTTGATCCCCCTTCATTCCTTGGGTTTAATAGCATCAGAGTGAGTTGGATTTGGGCCTAGGAAGCTCAGAATTCGCCCCTAGCATTTTTACTTTAATGAGGTCACGTGCGTGCATCGACGCATACGCGTGTATCATGTGTACGCGTCGCTTGGTATTTTTCGTAGCACATGTATGCGTCATGTACGCGTACGCGTCGCCATGCGACTCCAATTCCGCGCGTGCGCGTCTGCTACGTGTGCGCGTCGGTGAATGCATCCCAAATCCTTGGTTTTCCATGATTTCTCCACTTTGCATGCTTTTCTCTTCATTCCTTTGATCCATCCCCAGCCTTTTCAACCTGATTTCACTAACAAACACATCAAGGCATCTAGTGGAATCAAAGGTGAATTAAAATTAACCAATTAAAGGCCTAAAAAGCATGTTTTTACACTTGAGCACAATTTATGAGACAATCATGAAACCATGCTATTTCATTGAATAAATGTGAGAAAAGTGGATAAAATTCACCAAAATTAGGCACAATATATACCACGAAATAGTGGCGCATCACTCATCGTGAAGCCTGTCGCTGCTGCTGCAGCTGTTCGCGTTGTTGTCCTCGCCACGAAGCCAACGCCGCCCGTCGCCATCATCATGGACTGCTGCTGCGTGTGGTGTTGCCACAACCTCTGAGTTCGTCGCCGTCAAGCATAGCCATGGGGAGAGAGAGGATCTATGAGTGAGAGAGAGAACCTGGAAGGGAAGCCACTGCCGGAGGAGGAACCAACCGCGTTACCGTGCTCTGTCGCCATAAAACGCCGCTGCTGTCACCGGGAAGCACTTTCGGTAAGGATTTTAAGTTTGGATTTTTATTCTTTTGGGGTTCCGGCAAGATTTTGACGCTGCATGGTTGTTACAGTCGCCGTCACCGTGATTTTCGCTCACCGCTGTCACTCGAGGTTATTGTTGGAGCAACTGCCGGGTTGATTCGGAGTCACGGCTGCTTTGTTTTGTTATTACAGTAAGTGTTTATGTTTCGATAATCCCTACGTTAGTATTCCATTATATTTGGTTAAGACTTTGAAGTTTTGGTAACGTAGAGTCGAGTCCAGATTATTATATGTTGTGATTAGAGTTGTTATGGTTGTTGAGAAAGTGGGTTGGAGCTGAGGTTGTGGCTATCGCAGTTACGGGCCGAGAGAAAATGAGTTGTGACGCATCTTTGAGATTTCGAGTTTCGACAATCGATGTACGGGCTTTATCTAAAAACTCAATTTTATAATTTAAAATTATTATAAATAGATATCGATATGAGAAATACGTTTTTTTAGTGATTGTACAAGTCTTATGTATTGTTTGGCTATTTTGGATAAATATGATTATATGTTTGATTGGATTATTGTTTGGTTTTGATAAATAGACTGTTGCTGAATTTTTTCTTTAAAGTTTTGAAAATGATTTTGATCAGTTGATAATGATTTGATCTTGAATCGGTTTCCTTGAGATATGAAAATGATACGAATGATTGGATTTAGCTTGTTTTTGAACTGATTTTGGTTTTGGACTGCTGAAAAGGATTGTAGAATGGTTTAGTTAGGACCCAAAAAGGGTGGCAAAGTCCAAGTTTTAGGGGAGGTGCTGCCGAAATTTCTACAACAAATATTAGACTTTGTTTGAAAAGTTATTTAGAAAGGTTTGGATTTGAGAAATTGTATTATTTGATTTATTAAAAAAATAGTTATGTTTTTCAAGTTTAATTTATTTAAGAAAATTATATGTCTTAAGTTTGATTTATTTAGAAAAGAATTACTTTACCATTTTAAATCACTGAAGAAAAGTATTATGTTCTAATATCGATTTTAAATATAAAAGGGACTTATGTTTTTAGTTAGACTTAAGGATTTTGTTTAGAGGGGCTTTTAGTGATTTTAAAGGAAATTGGAAGAAGTCAAAAAATTGGATTTTAAGAGGGAACCTAAAAGTGGTTTTAATTTAAATGAATTGGTTTTGGATTCAGTTTGGACTTGTGATTTTATATGATTCGATTTTATAATAAATTTTGTTTCTATTCACTCAAACCAAGGAGCTATGATTTTAAGAGTTTTTCATAAACTTTTAAGGAATTGAGATAGGTTGTTCTCCCCTAAAGCTTGGAGACTCTGCTGTGAAATTCCATTACCAAATCCTGATTTAAAATGAATGCTTTTGATGAATTTTTGAAGAGATTTACAATTGATATGATTTCAAAGTTGTTTGGAGTTTTGAAAAATGTTACCAAGGAAATGAGTTTTGGTTTTAAAGGAAATTGATTTGAGAAATTGAAAATTTGAAGATGAGTCTGAGGATGTAGTTGTGAAGTGCATTGTCCATTATCGTAGGGGCTGTGGCACTCTCCCGCCTATGTTCAGATGTGAGGGATGTGGCAGTCTCCCGCTCACGTGACATGTATTGATTTTTGGAAAGTTGCTATGCACCTTTGGCAAGCGCTGTGGCAGTTTCCCGCTTATCGAGGTAGCGGTGCCGGTGTAGGGGCCGAGGCAGTCTCCTGCCTACATTGAGAAGTGTGCTGGCACTAGAGAGAGTGAGTAGAGCACTATAACCCTGGTCGGGGCAGGAAGGCGACATCCCAGGGATGTGTCAGGTTGGCATTTTAAACTAACAAGTGATATCACGAGCCAATAGGATAGACATTTATCATATGCATCTATGAGACATTGTTTAAGTGTGCAACTTGTAATTGGTTTGCCTATGTGAATAATTATGTTTAACTGCTAATTGCTATACTTGATATAACTGCTTTGTTTGTGTTTAAATCTTTCTACTTGTGTTTGTAACGGAAATTGGTTGGATTGTGGTAATTTTGGATGGTGATTGAGTTGTTTGGATCTGTGGCCGTGATTGATTATGTGATGGACCGGAGGCCGTGATTGGCTTGAGTTTTCGGTTTAGTAAAGTATGAAAAATCAAACTGGTTTAGTATAGACTTAATGACCTAAACTTGGAACAGCTTGGTCATTCATACTGTTTAGAAAATACTTTTAATATTTGATACAAAAGGTTTTGGGTTTTGAAGAATAAATGGATTTTTCTTTTAAAAAGGATTTCAGATTTTTGAATGTAAACCTTTGGTTTTTGAATCGATACATAAGGCGAACAACGATCACTGTACCCTGAAAACAATTTTTATTTTACATATCTTATTATAGCAATTCTATAACCCTATAGTGAAAGCTCTTTCGAGGACAATGTTCTCACTTCCCTACAGGTGTTCCTTTTTAGGATATAGGCGAAGAGATCACGAAGAGTTTATTTTATTTTTTGTTTATACGATTATTGTATTGTTTTAGATATTATATTTTTTCCTCGCCTTTATCTTTACGCATTTTGTAAGAGTGATATGATGTGTATTATGCAATTGTTAAGTGTTGTATATGATCTGTGAGTATGTTCTTATGTTTTTAACTAAAAGTCTTTTGAAAGGTTATACGGTTTTAAGTTTTAGTCAGGCTCCTATCTTAGTATTTAAATATGTTAAGAGTCGTCGTAATGTCCGAGCTATCAGCGTGGCACAGCCAGAAGCGTGATATTCTGATAGTAAAGGTGTTACATACCGTCGGATTTTTCTTACGATAATTGTGTCATAAAATTGAAGCATGAACCCTAGTCCCCCTAATTTGAATTTCTCTCTCTCTCTCTCTCTCTCTCTCTCTCTCTCTTTCTCTTTCTCTCTCTCTACCACTCTCATCTCCCACTCCCTCTCTACCCCTCTCACCATCGTCTCGCCGTCTTCGTGCTGCTTGCTGTCGTCTTGCCGCCTTTGTGCTGCTCGCCGTTGTCTCTCCTGCCTTCTTTGTCTCCCGCCGACTACCATCCAGCACCACCGCGAGCATATTCTTCCCCTTCTTATAACCTTGCACTGTGGCTCTCTAGCTTCCCCTGCATCCCTTATTCCAGTTGCAGACTCAAAACAGAGCTACTCTAGTTCCAGCGAATTCAGATGCAGTAATGGCTGGTCAGTGCCACTATATCCCTCTTTCCTGAATTCTTGCTCTATTCTTCGACTCAGGTTCTCAAATCACCTTTTCTTCTCTACTTTAGTTAATTTAGGACTAGTTATATGTTGATTCTAGTGTTAATTTGATTTGATTAGGATTATTTGCTACTATTACTTGAGTTTAGGTTAGAATTAGGATTTTCTTATTAGAATTAGTGTTAGTTTAATTTATACATAGTTAAACATGTTGTTAAGAGTTTCTTGAGTTTGAATTTCAATTTGTTTGGATTGATTAACTGGTACTTTGCTGAGTCACTGCAAAATATTGCTGATTTCTTATGTCATTGGTGCTAAATTTTGAATTGGTGTTGCAAAGAATTTTCGTTAGTGATATTTTGTGTTGTTTATGCTTTTGCACGCCAAGTGTTTGACAATATACCTCAAAGAAAATTTAATGAAATTTTTTGCTCAATTTTTGAAAATCAATGCTTATTTTCTGTTGTTAGTTGAGTTTAGGTTAGAATTAGGTTTTTTTTTTAGAATTATTGTTAGTTTATACATAGTTAAACTTACTGTTAAGAGCTTCTTGAGTTTTAATTTCAATTTGTTTGGACTGATTGATTGATACTTTGTTGAGTCACTGTGAAATGCTGCTAATTTTTCATGTCATTGGTGCTAAATTTTGAATTAGTGTTGCAAAGAATGTTTGTTAGTGATATTTTGTATTGTTTATGCTTTTGCACACCAAGTGTTCGACAATAGGCCTCAAAGAGCTTTTAATGACATTTTTGGCTCAATCTTTGAAAATCAATGCTTGTTTGTACATGATTCTTGTTATTATGTCGTGATGATTGAATATTCAATAAGTTTAACGTAGTTTATTTTGATTAAAAATTTTGAATGATGTTGTGAATATGTTTAGCACCTTTCTAAGTGGTATACTCTTTGTAGACATGACGACAGGTACAGATGTTGCGGATCAGGCTCGTTGTCGTGGTCATGGTTGTGGTAGAAAGAGGGTTTCTGCCGGTACCCCTGGGAATTTTGGATATTTTCCCTCTACTCCGACTACCCCAGTGATCTCATATGTTGCGGGTGGATCGGACCAGCCATTCATCATGGTCTCAAACCCCAACTACATCCCTGTGTCTACAGCGACGCGACCACCTACATCCTCTCAGCATCCCAATGTCTCGGTAACACAACCTCCAACAATGAACACCGTGCCCTCGTAATCCTCTCTCAAAAGTGAGCTAGTTAATGCCCCTCTATCACCTCCCATCATACGATTGACGATTTGGCCTGATGGTAGAATGGCATAAGTACTACTTTAAGTCTTCTATATGTTGAAAGTGTCTGATTATTGATTCTAGTTTAGTGGATTTAGGGTTGTAGATTTGAACTGATAAAAGTGTTTGATATATCGTGATTAGTGATTCTTGATAGTTGATTCTAGTTTTAGTGGATTTAGGATTGTAAGTTTGAATTGCTAAAAGTGTTTGATATATCCTAATTATTGAATTACTGAAAGTGTATGATTATTGCCTATTGCTCATTGATTGTTAACATTGGTGCTGTTTAAGTTAATTGTTGACGAATAGAGTTTATGACACATTCTAGTTATTGATGAAACTCTGCCAAAATTTCTAAAAAAATTGCTATATATTATAGTTATTTGCTTTTGAAGTTTTAATTTATATTACCATGTTGGTTGTTTATGAATTGTTGATAGGATTGCACCAAACAACAATGCATGTACTCAGGAGATGACCAACGTCATCAAGCTGATGTACGACCATCCATGGCCAAGCTACAAGAAGATCTCCTCTGAGACCAGAGAGCAATGATTTCAGAAGTGGGTAATAATTAATTTAATATAGTCAAACCTTCTTCGGTAGTTTATATCTTTGATATTGTTTAATACGATATATTTTGATTAACTAATTTTAAAGTTTGTTTGTGTAACTTCTCTTTATATGGGACAAGGAGCACGATGCCGTCATCCGGAAGATATAGGACCATTAAATTGGTAGGCGACTACAACAGATGCTGGAGGATGTACATGAGAGGCGTGACCACCTCACTACCTGGCTCCACCCAAAAATCAAGAAGGCTCAATATGTTCACTAGGAGACCGATGAGGGGTTCAAGCATCAGCGTCTCAAAAACAGAGCTAACAAGACATCAGCCAAGTTGTCCAAGTATACTAGCGGCTCAGCGAAACTTCATGAAGAATAAGGCAAGGCTGGTATGTAGCTTGTCTAATTTTGTTATTAATTTCGTCATATTCTTTGACATATCATTAGTAGGCATCCTAACAACTTGTTACAATGTAACATGTATAGTTGAAGTCGTTGGATCGTAATGCGACATTAGCAGAGACCTTCAATTACACCTACACTTTGAAGGAGAACAAAGAGAGATTTGTTGATCAGCGATCTCAAGATCATTATGTGAGTAAACATCTGATCTTGTGATATAAAATTTTCAATTAACTGTTTAGCTGTCGTACTAATCATAATGACATGTGTTATACAAGAATCCTACACACAGAGAATAGAGACCGCGACTCAGCAATCTCAACAAAGTGGGGAGGATGTCAGTGGCTCTGTTGCTTCAGTTGTCGATTCCGATGCGGTTTGCCGCGAGACCGACTTAGTGCCGTACCAGAACCATGTATATGGGTTGGGGTCAGTCTTTGCCAGTGGCCTCCGCACCTCCATGTTAAGACCATCGTCAGCCTCTATCGCCAGTCGAACCGTCAATTGATACGTAAAAAAAATTAATATTTCACGTATAACCGGCAAGTATACCGGGTCGTATCAAGTAATAAAACTCACTAAGAGTGAGGTCGATCCCACGGAGATTGGTAGATTAAGCAACTTTAGTTTAATGATGGATTTAGTCAAGCAAACATGGTTTTGATTTTATGAGCATTGTGATTTTTTGAACATAATTGCAGGAATTTAAATGGCAAGGAATTTAAGAAATGGAATATAGAAATAAAATGAAAGTAAATAACTGAAACTTAAAATGCAAGAAATTTAAATGACATCAAAGATAAATTGCAAGGAATTAAAGGTTGCAGAAATTTAAAGAGCATAAGAGCTAAGAGCAAGAAATAAAGAGACAGAATGTAGATAACAAGAATAATAAATTGACAGAATGTAGAAGGGGATTGGGTTATGGGTATTCAAACAACTAGAAGCAAAAGAAATAAGAATTAATGATGGAGAGGATCATTAGGGATCAGAGATGCAAGTTCTCATGAATTGATGTTGATCAATTCCTTCTCAATCATGGGTATAGATCCATGGCAAGTGGGTAATTGAATCCCAATCTCTTGGTGATCCAATTTCTCTCAACATAACCAACTGCCACTCTTGTGATCTAATTGTTCATGAGAAGAGATGGAGCTCAATTTCTAATCCAAGCCACACAATTTCCAGAATCTCAACTTAGGGAGGTTACATCTCACATACCAACCAAAGTGTATTGATTAAGGAGATTATGAAAGGATGAACTCTAAACTGAACTATGTGGTTCATTTCTCAAATTCACCACACAATTCATATAGATTAACCCCTCTCTCGATGGTGGTTGAATCTTTGAAGAACAAGAATTTCCTCTTGGATTAACCACTTGAATTGAGAAGGAGGAGATGATGTATCAATGCATCCAAACAAGCAGAGCTCTTCCCCCTAATGAAAGTGGGGTTTAGTGAATCATAGCTCCAATTTCAACAACAATTGCCATAAATGAAAATTAAACTAAGTGTCAAGAAGGATGAAGAAGAAGAAGAAAATGCTTAAAAACTCCAAAAATGAAAAGTTCCAAGAAGAACCAAAATAGCTTTCCGGTATCCTCCCGGAAAATGCCAGAGAGTTCTCTAAGTAAAAGTGCTAGTAAGTAAAAGTCCCTAAAAGTCTAGAAAAAGTGTCTAAAGAAAAAAAGTCCCCTCAAAGTACAAACTCCTTCTCTATTTATATTAGTCCTAAAACTCCTTCAAAGATCTTCAATTGGGCTAGCAATGTGGGCTTCCTCTTTGTTGAATTCTTGGCTCAATGGAAGAAGTGTTGCTAGACATGGAAGGAGGAGTTCATTCATGATGCTTCTGGCCCAATGGCTTGGCGTTTTTGCCAATAACGCTAGTCTTAATGCACGTTGGCAATGTGCATTGTGTTTTCCTGGGAGTGAGCTTTGAGACTTGGGCGTTGCTAGCCCAAGTTGTTGCTAACAACTTGTTTTCCTTCTTCTTGACTTTACATTCATGCTTAATGTTGCCCAAAATTTGAGTATCAAGCCTCTACTTCAATATGGACTATCATACATCATTGAAAAGCTCAGAGTGTCTTCTTTCTAATGCATTTGGAATCATCTTAATTGAAGCTTTGTAGCTCAAGTTATGCTTCCTCAAAGAAGGTAAGGTCAGGCTGCCAAGTTGTTGCCGAACACGCCCCTTTCTTCTCAAGTTGGCAACGTGCCAAGCCTCCCAAGGCTGAAACATGGGGCCGGCGTTGTCCTCAAACACGCCCTCTTGTTGGCACGTTGGCAACGTGTTCGTGCTCCCCTCCAGGGCTGCTTTCTAGCCTTCAACTTTGCTTGTCACGTTGCCTTGGAACACGCCTATAGAAGCTGGCGTTGGCAACGTGCTCGAGTGAAGGGATTGCTTCTCAAAATAGCTTATCACGTTGCCTTGGGACACGCCTTTGGAAGCTGGTGTTGGCAACATGCATGCTTCTTCCCCTGGGCAAGCTTTCTTGCCTGGCGTTGGCATTGGACACGCCAATACATCCTCAAGTTGGCAACGTGCTCGAGTGAGCTTCTCCAGGGCTGCTTGGCTTTGCTTGCTACGTTGCCCCCAAACACGCCTTTGGAAGCTGGCGTTGGCAACGTGCTCGAGCCTTCCTCAAGGCTCCATGCTTGTTGCTTGGCGTTGTCCTTGAACACGCCTATGTTTCCTGGCGTTGGCAACGTGGATGGAGATCCAAGGCTAGGTGCCTTCCAAGCTTTCCTCCCTGGCGTTGCCTCTAAACACTCCAATGAAGTAGCACGTTGGCAACGTCCTCGAAACTCCTTCCTGGCCTAAGTTCTTCTAGCTCAGCGTTGCCTTGAACAACGCCTATACTTCCCACGTTGGCAACGCCCTCGAAGCTCCTTCCTGGCCCAAGTTGGCAACGCCCAAATGTGCACTCCAGGGTTGCTTGGCGTTGCCTTCAAACACTTACCCTTTCTCCAAGTTGGCAACGCCCAAATGTGCTCTCCAGGGCTGCTTGGCGTTGCCTAGAAGCACGCTCTTGTTCCTGGCGTTGGCAACGCCAACAACTCCTCTTCTTCTTGCCCAGTTTGCTTCTTGGCGTTGCTGCCAAGCACTCCAATGTAACTCCAAGTTAGCAACGTGCATAGTTCTCATAGGAGACCACTTTCTTGCAAGGTTGTTTGTTCTCTTCCTGAAGTAAGGTTTCAATGGCGTTGCCAACTTGAATCCAAGTTAGCAACGTGCATATTGTTATTCTTGAAAGAGTTGTTAGCCACTTGCTTGCTTCACTCTTGCTTCAATGCTTTCTTGTTTCATCACCTATCATTAACAAGGGAAATTGCTTCAAAGTCTTACCAATCCATGCAATCAATTTCATAAGATTCATTCATACTCATGCATTTATGTATTCCTTAGATCATATGCATGAATTTGGCTACAATCGACATGGTCCTTAGTATTCTCATGCATGAAGACAAAACTCATAAAAATACTTGTTTATTTAGAGAAAATGAGTGAAACTAAACTAAAACCAACTAAACTAACTAGCTAATATAGCAAATATGCAAATGCATCACAACACCAAACTTAAAGTGTTGCTTGTTGATGAA
>NC_029774.3:51074317-51074460 GCF_000817695.3 Arachis duranensis
ACTGCAGATGTTGTTGGATTCTGACCTTCCTGCACTCGAAGTGGATTTTCTGGAGCTACAGAAGCCCAATTGGCGCGCTCTTAACGGCATTGGAAAGTAGACATCCTGGGATTTCCAGCAATGTATAATAGTCCATACTTTAT
>NC_029774.3:51074860-51085424 GCF_000817695.3 Arachis duranensis
CTTGTCTGTGGTATTCTGAGTAGGATTCAATGATTGAATGACTGTGACGTGCTTCAAACTCCTAGCAGGCGGGGCGTTAGTGATAGACGCAAAAGAATCACTGGATTCTATTCCGGCCTGATCGAGAACCGACAGATGATTAGCCATGCTGTGACAGAGCATAGGAACATTTTCACTGAGAGGATGGGAGGTAGCCATTGACAACGGTGAAACCCTACATACAGCTTGCCATGGAAGGAGCCTTGCGTGCTTGAAGAAGAAGACAGTAGGAAAGCAGAGATTCAGAAGATAGAGCATCTCCAAAACCTCAACCTATTCTCCATTACTGCAAAACAAGTAATCAGTTCATGTTCTTTTGCTTTTCATAATCAATCCTGATAATTTCTGATATCCTGACTAAGATTTACAAGATAACCATAGCTTGCTTCAAGCCGACAATCTCCGTGGGATCGACCCTTGCTCAGCAAGGTATTACTTGGACGACCCAGTGCACTTGCTGGTTAGTTGTGCGGAGTTGCAAAAGTGTGATTGCAATTTCGTACATCACTTGTCCTCAAGCAAAAGATAAAAGACTTTGTCACAAGAATCTAAGATGCAAGACTTGAATGTTTTACCAGAAAAGAATTCTTTCATTGAACATGTCATCCTCATTTGTATAGCCATCAATTTATTGCAAACGAACACGGCTAATCAACTTTTTCAATTAAAATGCTTGCTTCAATACTAAATTGGTTAACTTCACTAGACTTCTTTTTCTATACCTTAGCACATGATCCTTGAACCTTTCTTTTCTTTGCTTCTCTTTTTTTTCATATTTCTTTTATTTCAATTGAGCTCGAAATCTTGTCTTAAGGCAGCTCTTTAGCATAAGCTTTCAATCAACAATCCCAAACCAGTTGGTTTAAGTTGTTAAGTGTTGAGACACTCTTAAAGATTTACTAACTCAAGCCTCTCCTTAACACATTCAATCACAGGCATATAACATTGAAATTTTATTTGGATAGTGGTGTCCAGCACCTCTTTGGGTTGCTAAATGTTCTGTTATAGAGCTACTCTTGATTGTGAGTTTTCAATCGATAATCCCGAGTTAGTTAACTCAAGTTATCAGGTGATGAAGCACCCCTCGGATTTACTAGCCCAAGTATGTCTCTTAACACCAATCACCACAGACATATATCCAAGTTTTGTCATTGATGCCTAGCCTTTCATTCTTTGTTCTTTGTTTTCTTTGCTGTCAAAGTTATTTGTGCTTTTAACTTCTAAAGTCTTGTAGCCCTTAACCGACTAGTCTTGTATAAGCAAGCATCCTTTTGAATTTCTTGAGCCCTGATTCGTTCACAATGAATGTATATATACTAGCACTTTTCTATGGGACAACATGATCCTTTTTAAGCTAGATTTCTCTCTGTTCTTGCTCAAACTACATCTTTTATTCCATTGACAAGTGAAAGTACTTAAGACAAGCAACTATTCCAAACTTGTGAGTGGTGATGCATGGAATAGGAAACAGAAAAGAAAATGCATACAAGAGAACGACTTAGAAGGTATATCATATTTCAGACATACATCTTCTTTATTTAATAAAGCATAAAAAAAGGAACTTCACCACCTTTAGTCTTCATGTCCCCTTTTCTTTGCTAGATTCTCCTTGCTTTCCTTTGCCCTTTGGATCTTCTTTCTTTTTCTTTCTCAGTTCTCCTTGTTGTTTTGTTGTTGAGTCCCCTTCTTCTTTCTTTTTCTTTCTCAGTTCTCCTTGTTGTTTTGTTGTTGAGTCCCCTTCTTCTCTTTGCCATACTCCTGAGCTTATCATTGTTTCCTTTAGCCTCTGAGCATTGAATCTCACCCTTGCAAGTTCCTGCTCTTCAAATATCTTGCGAGCTTCATTAAAACTTTTGATTTGTGGGTTGAGTAATGGGGGTGCTCCACAGAGGTAACTGAGCTTTTCTTGGGTGCATATATCATAGTCGAGTCTGTCCTTATGCCTGGCTTCCCTGAACATTTTGCTTTCATTGAATTCTCTGTGAAATTTATCATGTCTAGCATCCAACCTATGGAGAAGCTCCCTTTGCTGAGCTTGCTCTTTCCTTAGTTGAGCTTGTTCTTGTATTACTTTTTCCATGGCTTTTTCATATTCAGCAGTTGAATTGTTGATGGCTTCATGCATCTTGGCATATTGTTCTTGTTGTAGTTCCATCATGTGTGTTTGGTATTCATTTTGCTGGCTCATCCATTGAACTTGAACCCCTCTTTGTTGATCCATCAACTGCCAAAGGTTCCTTTGTTGCTGAGCTTGTTCCTCTTGGCTTCTTTGAATTTGTGAATATTGCCCAGAGATTCCTTCCAAGGCGGCTTGGAGTTGATTCATGTTTAAGGAATGGGGTTCTTCCATTTCTTGAGGCTCCTCCTCCTGTCTTGCTTCTTTCCTTTTCTTTCTTCTTGCTAAAGGTTGCCTTTCCAATTAGGTTGTGGTGACAAATTCCAACCTTTCCCTGGTGAGAGGTTTTCCAATAGAGACCACGTCAGTTTCTTCAAATTCTTCCAGAGGCACTCTAGCTTCTTCACATAAGCACAAAATAGTACTAGGATATCCTAGCCAGCTGTCCTGTTTGACCTTTTGAGCTATGTCAATGATGTTCTTGGCTATAATTTCTCCAACATTGATCTCCCCTCCCTTCATTATGCAGTGGATCATTATTGCTCTATTCACTGTTACTTCGGAATTATTTGAAGTAGAGATCAATGATCTCCTCACTATGTCATGCCAACCTTTTGCTTGAGGTATGAGATCACCTCTCCGAAGTTTGAGTGGTTGTCCATGTGAATCCAACACTCAATCCGTGCCTACTCTGCATAAGTCACTTAACACATCCATATATTTTGGATCATTTTCAACCCTTTCCTCATAGCTAGCTTGTTTGAACCGTTTTGGTTTGACCTTTAGCACCCTGTTGATGGCGTTTGGACTAAAGTCAATAGTCACTCCTCTTACATAGCTCATGTACGGCTCTTCATCCTCAAATTCTCTTATCACATTAGTGTAGAACTCATGAATAAGAAGCATGCTTACTTCTTGAGGTTGGTTACAAAGAAGCTCCCATCCCCTCTTCCTGATTATTTTTTGTATCTCAGAGTATTCCTCCTTTCTTAGCTTGAAAGGTAACTCTGGAACAACATCTTTTCCTGACATCCAACTAAAGATGCGCTCATTGTGTTTGGATTTGAATCTTCTTCGATCAAAGGTGTGTTGTCCTTCATCTTCCAAGGGTTGCTTGTCCCTCCTATCTCTTGATGATGAGGCCATTGAGATTCACTTGCAAGGGTCGAATCTCCCACACCAAACTTAGATGAATGCTTGTCCTCAAGCATAAAGAAAATGTTTATGAAGGGGGTGTAGAGAGATATGATGACAAGGTAAAGTATGCAAGCTAGAAAGTGATGGTGAGAGGGAAGGGGGTGGTTCGGGTAGGCTGGGAGAAGTAGTGCATCATGAGTTTTGTTGAGCAAAACATAGGTCCAAAGCTAAAATCTGTAAAGAAAGAATGATTTGGAAGTTGAGTGTGAATTCGGCTGAGGTGAATTGATGAAATGGGGTGATGGAGAGGTGTAAATATGAGTGAGGATAAATGAGGTTTGATGAATATGGTTGAAGTATTTAAAGTGATGTTTGTGGTGGGGGCATGGTTTTGGTGGTTCGGTCATAGCATGGGGAGCATGCTTCTTCGTGCCCAATGCATGTTGAGTTGCTTTTTTCCAATGCGCAAAGTTCAAGACTCATGTGACTTCCTCTCCTTGTGTATCCGTGACTTCTCTTCTAAGATTCCCCATCACTTCTTTCTTTCACTTCCCTGCAACAAAATTCCAAAATCTTGAGATTCTTAAAGTGACCTTACTAGCTAGCAACTTATGATGATATTCTTATGTAAAGTTGACTAGGCAGAAATTAAAATTTATGAATTGATTCCCTATTCTATACCAACGACTACACTCTCTTACTTTTTCTAGCATTATTTATGTATGTGAAGACACCAAACTTAGTTTATGACTAAGTGTTCTATGGAGTTAACATTTTCCATATACTCCAAAGATGGCCACACCAAACTTAGTGTCTTACCTACATTGTATGCTATTTCAATCTCTTTTTCTCTTTTTTTTAAGTATAAAATGAAATCTCTTATTATTGACTACTAAAGCATGAAAATAAAAGAGAACTCCTGTGCATGGGTTGCCTCCCATGAAGCGCTTGTTTATTGTCCTTAGCTTGACAATGCAACTTCCTTGCTCATGTTAGCATTTGCACACTCTCTTCCTTGCTCTAGGGGCCACCAAGATAATGCTTCACCCTATGTCCATTGGCTGTGAAAGTCTGGTTTGAGGCTTCATCAAATAATTCTACATAGCCATGAGGGGATACTTTGGTGATGGTGTATGGACCAGTCCATCTAGACCTCAGCTTCCCAGGAAAAACCTTCAATCTCGAGTTGAATAGCAACACCTTTTGGCCTGGTTCGAATGTTCTTTGGGAGATCCTCTTGTCATGCCACTTTTTTGCTCTTTCTTTGTATATTCTGGCGTTTTCATATGCCTCCAATCTGAACTCCTCCAATTCATTGAGTTGTAGCAACCTCTTTTCTCATGCTGCTTGAGCATCTAAATTCAGAAGCTTGGTAGCCCAAAAAGCCTTATGTTCAAGCTCTACAGGTAGGTGGCATGCCTTTCCATACACCAGCTGAAATGGAGATTTTCCTATGGGTGTCTTGAAGGCTGTTCTGTATGCCCAAAGTGCATCATCCAGTTTCCTAACCCAATCCTTTCTTGTTGCCCCCACAGTTTTCTCCAAAATCCTCTTTAGCTCTCTGTTGGCAAGTTTAGCTTGTCTATTGGTTTGTGGGTGATACGGTGTGGTCACTTTGTGAGTAACTCCATATTTGTGGAGTAGAAAATTTAGTTGCTTGTTGCAGAAGTGGCTTCCCCCATCACTTATAAGTCCTTTGGGCACTCCAAATCTTGTGAAGATGTTCTTCTTTAGGAGTTGCAAGACCACGTTGGTATCACATGTGTAGGATGGAGGGAAAGGTCCCATGAAGTCTATTCCCCATAGATCAAAGAGTTCCACTTCCAAAATGAACAACTCCTCTTCTTCTTGCCCAGTTTGCTTCTTGGCGTTGCTGCCAAGCACTCCAATGTAACTCCAAGTTAGCAACATACATAGTTCTCACAGGAGACCACTTTCTTGCAAGGTTGTTTGTTCTCTTCCTGAAGTAAGGTTTCAATGGCGTTGCCAACTTGAATCCCAAGTTAGCAACGTGCATATTGTTATTCTTGAAAGAGTTGTCAGCCACTTGCTTGCTTCACTCTTGCTTCAATGCTTTCTTGTTTCATCACCTATCATTAACAAGGAAAATTGCTTCAAAGTCTTACCAATCCATGCAATCAATTTCATAAGATTCATTCATACTCATGCATTTATGTATTCCTTAGATCATTTGCATGAATTTGGCTACAATCGACATGGTCCTTAGTATTCTCATGCATGAAGACAAAACTCATAAAAATACTTGTTTATTTAGAGAAAATGAGTGAAACTAAACTAAAACCAACTAAACTAACTAGCTAATATAGCAAATATGCAAATGCATCATCAATCCCGAAGAAGGCATTGATTTGAGGCTGCAGGTGCAGGAGCTCACCCGAAGCCTTTACGACCAGGCTCAGAAGCTGACCGACACTTGGGAGAAGTATCACCAAATTCTCACACACGTGAGGGACACGGATAACCTCAGGTTAGAGTGGAGGGAGTAGCTACAACGGCTTCAACGGATGGAGGCTCAGATGGAGGTGTACCAGACTCCGATGCGCGATGCCAGCATCAGCCCTGTTGGTGGCAGCGATGCTACTGGTGGGACACAGACATCACTATCTTCTCTGCTGCCTCAACAAGGCTACGGGAACGACAATGACGATGATGACTACCAGGATTTTTAGTGATTAGGACTTCGTTTTACTGTTTCATTGTATTTATTTGACTTATTTATCTTTTAATTTATTTGAAAATTTGATATTTAATATTACATAACTGCTTCACAATAATTTAAGAAAAATAAATTGAGATTACTGTTGAATTTACCAAGAGAATAATCCAAGGTAGTAGTGCAGAAAACAAGATATAGTAGTGCCAACATTACTGTCGAAAAAATCTGCTGATAACCAAATAGTTTTTTGAGCAATTTCTCCATCATAGAATTCGATGGTAATTACTGTCAGGTGAAAAAAATCTAACGGTAGCTAGTTACTGGAGAAGTTTATACCGTCGGATTCCTTTGGATGGTAAACCCGTCGATAATTAACTTACCGTCGGATTTTATTCGATTTTTCAATGGTAAATCTAACGGTACTCAACATTTTTTTGTAGTGAGAACGAGGATGATGACGAGGCAGGTGATGCATTCGTACAAAATGTAGTTGTTCCTTATGCAGTGAGTTAACCTTTCGATGTTCCATTTTTTATGCATGCCCTTGACCTTGACGCCATACATACATAGGAATTTCCTGAATTTTCGAATATAGGTTCTTGATTTAGTAATATGTTTCGTTAATATAATTTTATATGTAAAATAATGACCATTTGTTTTTTGCGTAGGCATTGCTATTCTTAAGACAATGAGTTCATGATTAGAATGGAATATAGTCCTAGACAGTGAGTGGTCACCTCAATCAGGAATTACACTATTTCTAGAAGAGTCGACTACAATTCATATGAGTCCAAGCCATATATGTTATATCCAAAATGCAAGACACATGGCCGTGGGTGCGATTGGCTTATCCAAGCTAACTTGATTCGGAAGAAAATTTATTAGGAGTTAAGAAAATACAATGGAAGGCACACCTGTACCATGGGAACGATTTCATAAGATCATTCTAAGTTAAACTTGGACACAATTGCGGAGGCTAAGGCCATTGGTTGAATCCGACCCATTCCTGAAGGTGAAATCTATAATTATAGAAATCCAATCTAGGTTTAACTACACCATTAGTTACTGTAAGGCTTGGTTGACAAAGCAAAAGTCAATCAAAAAAATCTTTGGTGGTTGAAAAGAATCATACCAAGCTCTGTCAATGTGGTGCACACTAATGTGTCAGAAGATGCCAGGCATAGTTGTCTAAATCAAAACACAACCTGTATATCGTGAGACTGAAGAGGTGAAGGGCATAAGGATACTACACTGGATATTTTGAAGTTTCAATCCATACATTAGAGTGTTCTAACTTTGCAAGCCTTTTGTTCAGGTTGACAGCACCCACCTTTTCGAAGAATACAAATGTGCTCTTTTGGTTGTAGTTGTACAAGATAGGAACCAAAACATGGTGCCAGATGCTTTTGCCATTATAGAGGGTAAGACTGCTAATGCATGGTACTTTTCCCTCAGTAATTTACGAAGGCATTTGTTAGAAGAGATGTTGTGAGGATAATCTCTAATGGTTGAGTCAATAAGGGCAGTAGTAAATCATAGTGACGATGCTTGGAAACCTTCAAGAGCATGGCACATGTTTTGCATTAGGCACATTAACTGGTAGCAACTTCTTAAGGGCATTTAAGGCCCCGTACTTGCATAAGCTTGTTGTAAATATAGGTATTTGAAGCTACATTTATTTCTACTTATGATGTGTTAGTAATGCCTAATATGATGATGTACAATGTGATTTGTAAGCAATTCAAGGATGGAGGGGGAATACAACATCAACTGCAAAAAGTTGCAAGAGCGAGATGACGCATATACCCGACGGTGCGACAACATCAAATTTCTCTATTGGGCATTGGCATTTGATGAGAGACATTGACTAGGTCATATGACGATGAACCTAGTCGAGTGCATAAATTCAGTCTTGAAGGGTATGCGAAACCTTACTATGTTGGCGCTCATTCGAGCAACATTTTATTGGTTAAATGAGCTATTTGTGCAGAAAAGTGTAGTGCAAGTGTACAGGATTACTTATTCTAAGTTTGTCACTCAACGGTTAGAAGCAAATATGCATGAATTTCTCTATTGGTCATTCACATTTGACAAGAGACATTGACGGGGTCACACGACGATGAACCTAGTTGAGTGCATAAATTCAATCTTGAAGGGTGTGTGAAACCTTACTGTGTTGGCGCTTGTTTGAGCAACATTTTATTGGTTAAATGAGCTATTTATACAGAAGAGTGTTGAGTCTCATGAGCACAAGCGTGCAAGATTTACTTACTCTGAGTGTATGCAGCGTCCAAGAACATAGTTGTACACCAATTTAATAGACGTAATGAGTTGTTTGAGGCGCATGAAATGTCAGTGAAAAAATATTAACCATTGATCTTGCAAGACGGGTGTGTGATTGTGGTCACTTTCAGATGGATTGATGGTCATGTTGCCATTTATTAATTGCTGTGGTAACCAGCGCTTTGATTGGCAAGTATATATCAATGACGTATGCAAAATGTCAGAAATTCGCAAGATTACAAACTTGAGTTTGTACCATTGGGAGACCCGGCGACATGACATGCTTATCAGGGAATGATGATGGTCACTAATCCTTCCTTAAGGCGAGTGGTATAGGCCACTCGAAATCGATCTTCTATCTAAATAAAATGGACTTGTGGCAGGTATTTGAAGTTTCTGGTAATCTTATAAATTAACATATTTGAAAATTTCAATAAATTTTAGGAATTAATGTATTTAAAAATTTCTATTAAGTTTATAAATTATTATATTTGAAAATATTGAGAGACCAATATGAAAGTAAATAATAAATAGCAGAGAAGAAAAAATAAATACATACAACTGTAACAAAATTAATAATTATAAAATAATTATTCTCTGAATACAACTTAATTATTAAATATTATCAAACATTAAAAATAAATATTTTATCTAACTATAATTACAAATAATTGCATTTTAAAATAATATTAAATTATATACAGAATAATTAATTATTAAAATACTATATTTTTTTAATTTAGGTTTACAAAATAAAATTATCAAAATTTGAAAAAAAACATTAAACTTTAATTATAAAAATCTGAAAATTGTGAAATAATTATCAACAATATACAGAATATTTTTTAAATAATTACAATTTAAAAAAAAATATATTTCATAATTTTAATCTTATAATTTGTAATTTTATAAAATATATTATATGTATAATATAAAATATTATATTTGTAAAATAATATAAAACATCATGCTGTGTTTTTATAGAGTGATAAATTATAACATAATATAAAATATTATGTCGTTCTTATTATAAAAAAATATTATACTGTTCTGTTCTTAATGGAAGGACCACGATTCAATAAAAAGTAACAAGAGTAAATTGTTGGCTGTTATAGTTTTATGATTTTCATGTAAGAAACATACAACAAACTTGGCTATCACGATTTATGTTATAAAGATCATAAACCCGAAAATCACCCATGATTTATTGACGTAAATTAGAAAACCAAATAAAAGCCATATATATGTCTAAGGATTAGAAAATAGCTTATAAAAATTAACTTTTGAAAAATAGCTTTTTAAAAGTAATAACATTTATATTTGGTAAATCAAATCAAAAATAGTTTTTAATAAATACAAGCAACATCAATTACGTTTGGTAAAATAATTTTTAAAATTTAAAAATATTATAATAGACATAAATATAAGTATTAAATTTAAAAATTAATTAACATATAAAACTATATTAGACTTTAAATTTTAAAAAGTACATGCCAATTTTTTTTGGGTAATGTTAGAGAGACAAAAAAAACAGTCAAAACTTGTCTTATTTAGCATTCATTAATTGTCGCAACAATTAATGAATGCTAAATAAGGCAAGTTATGGCTGTTTTTAGCTGATTTTCTTTAGTTACCAAACATTTTCTTACAAACGCACTCACACATCCACTCACACACACTAGCCTAGCTACCACAATTAGAATTCAAAAGTATCTCAATCTTTTAAAAGCTACAAGTATAAATATATTATCTAATGAAGAGTTTAAACTTTTAAAAAAGACAAACACTTTTTCAAAAAATTTTACCAAACTAAACCTAGATGCAGCCATGCAAGAACTTTTTAAAAAAACAAATTGAATGAGCAACAAGTGTCCATTATATACATATATGAGAATGTCATTCTTATATAAAAATGTGAAAATGTGTTTATAGTCGTTGAATTAGTTTTAATAGATGAGATTAATTATACATAATAAATAATATATAACTAATGTATGTATTTAATGTAGTAATTAAATTCATAAAAAAGAATATATTTAATAACTATTATATTTATAATTATTATCTTTGATTTTTTTAAAATATATCTAATAAATAAATTAAAATAATTAAAATTCATATAAGATATAACTACAAAATAATAATTTTAAAAACGTATTCAAGCAATATTTAAAAAAAAATTGTGTGTATTAAATAATTCTAATCTTTTGGTATAAACGTATCTGTCACTTTCTATTTTTTATTTTTTTAATAATTCAGCAATATAGACCAGAGGTCAAATTAAACATACACTATTATAATTATTATTCTTC
>NC_029774.3:51085496-51157737 GCF_000817695.3 Arachis duranensis
ATCTCTCTATCATGTTAAAATAATATTCTAAAGAATTATATTATGAAAAATTGTATGTTCGAAAATATTATACTGAATTATTATAGTTTTTTTTGTTTATTTAGTGTTATAAATGGATATAAATTATTAAACATATTTTTTAATAATTAAATAATTTAATAGTATCTTTAAGTGATTTATTGTATATAAATAAAAATAAGTAGTAATGCAACGTATGTCACACAAATATTTAAAGAAACAAAAAACGGCGGCGAGGGTTAATATTCCAATTCTAATTTAAACATTTTGTTCAATATGGTTATTAATGTATGTTTGTTAGTTATCGAAACAAACAACTAACAATAATAATTAATTATAATAGTGTATGTTTAATTTGTCTTTTGCACTACTAAAAATTATTTATTACAGACAGATATTTCGGATAAATTTTATCCCACAGAAATAAAGATAGATTTTGCGAGAGAATTTATGTCGAAAACGAAGGAAAATGAATTAGCATAAATTACTAATAAAAAAGAGAATCTGTCGATAATTTCGTCGAAAAAATTAATTGTAAAAAATAGTTACCGACGGAAAATCTGTTTGTAGTTAAATGATAAAAAATGCTATATTTTATTAAATTATTACAGACAAAAAATCTATCTATAATTTAAAATATTCCGTCAAAAAAATTGAGTTAAACCTAACATTATCCTCACCATATATATATATATTCCTTATGAAAATTGAAATGGACTCTTGATTTATTTCACCAGCAACTTCTTCGTTCTCCTCTATTTCATTTTCCACGTATTAAGAACAATATCCCGAAGAAAGTGTTTTAAATACGTTGGACCTTTGAGATAGGATTGATTTTAGAGCATCATATTGGTCTAGTAAAAGGGAAGTGATCTTTCTGTCCCAAAGACTTTAGTTTATAAGCTAACTTCCAAAATATGTCTAATCACTGAGATTCATGTCCAGCCATTCAAATGTTAGTTCAGTAGCGAATTGACAAGTTTAGTATAAAGTTGAACTGAAAATGACTAATGTCGATAATATTAACTTCAACTTAATTAGTTGATTAAAGTATATTTTTACCATGTAGCATATTTTTACTATGACAAGGCCACTGCGACTGCAACTCGAGTATTACAGGTTCTTTACATTGCTTTTTAAAAAAATTATCCTAATCTTTGCTTAATTAAATTAGCTGCAAGACTAACAACCAATTATATTGCAGATAGGTTTGGTTTTGGGATTGGCTCTTGCATTTATTTTTGATGCAGGACTTCCTTTTGGAGCTAAACTTTTTACAAGAGATGTTGATGTTCTCCACCTCATAAAAATTAGAATACTTGTAAATCTATTTCGTGTACATTGGTATCTAATCTTTTCAGCACTCTAAATTTGTGGGACTTATATTTATGTTTGATTGTTTCTTTCAGTTTGTTGCAGCCACCCAATCCATCAATGCTTTAGCATTTATATTTGATGATATCAACTTTGATGCATCTGACTTTACATATTCAGCATTCTCTTTGGTGTGTATTTTCTTCCATGTCTTCGTGCGATAAGGGATTATATATTGCATATTTTATGAATCTTAAGTAGTTATAACCATGGTTCTGAAAACCGAACCGGACCGGCCGGTTCAACCGGAAAAACCGGGAACCAGTCACCTAGCCGGTCCGGGTAACATTAAAAACCGTCTGGTAAAAAACCGGTGGAAGAATCGGTCGAACCGGCGGTTAACTGGTAAACCGGGAGAACCGTTCAGTTTTTTGACGGTTTTTTGGTTTGAAATCAGAAAGACTAAACGACGTCGTTTTGGCCTATTTAAAAAAAAAAAAGAAAAAACGGCAAAAGCAAAACGCGTAACCCTAAATCCCTAATAATCACAATCAGTTTCCAATGGCAATTTCCCCTTTCCAGTTTCCAGAAACCATTCTTCACCCACAGCAGTTCACCACCGAGCCACCAAAGCCACCCACAGCTCCAGATTCCAGAAATCACCCAAGCAAGCAGTTCACCACCAAGCCACCCACAGCCACCCACAGCAGCGACGACGTTGAGGGCCGCAACCACCACCCCATCCTGCTTCTGGCCGAGCCCGCCTCCTCATTCGCCGTCGTCGAACGTCCCCGACACCGCGTCCTCACTCGCCGCCGGTAAGACCCTGTTCTTGATTTATTTGCTGCTTCATGATTTTTTGTTTACTGCTTCATGATTTATTTTGCTGCCTTCTTGAATTTGTTTGCTGCTTCATGATTTTTGTTTACTGCTTCATGATTTATTTTGCTGCCTTCTTGAATTTGTTTGCTATTGTTTACTGCTTCATGATTTATTTTGCTGCTTTCATGTTCACTATGGAGGAAAACAAGAAGATAGGAATGCTAACTACACTGATATGGTGAGAGATTAAGAAGAAAAAACAATAAAATATATTATGGCTCTGAACTATTATTATAGATATCTAGTTAATTTGATTATTTGCAGAAAGGATATCATAAGAATGCATATTTTTTAGGTTAACAAATACTATGATCTTGCTACGAGCTTTTATGAGTTTGGGTGGGGAGAATCTTTCTATTTTGCACACAGGTCTGTTTGCTTCATTCTGCAATTTCAAATTCAATATTTTGCTGTTAATTGGGTCATGCTGATGTCTTTCTTCTCTTTCAGATGGAATGGTGAGTCTCTTCGAGAAAGCATCAAACGTCGCGAGCATTTCCTCTCCTTTTGCTCTTTTCTGCTCTGCCTTTACTGCTTGACAAAAATTGGTTAAATGAATTTTTCTGCAGCTCAACATCAGTTACAGGGTTGAATAACAATGAGTACTAAATATCAAGAGGAAAGGTCTGTGTTGTGAGATGTAACGCGCTGACAAAAGTTTTGACTTTTGAGAAGTAATTGGCAAAAACTATTTGACCTTCTGGTTCAATCACTATATCTAGCTGATGTAGGCTTGTACTATCATTGTTAAATTTTTTTTGAGTCTTCTCACATAAAATTTGTGCATTGATTTGAGTATTACTATGTATTTAGCACATTAATGCTTGGGAATTTTATAGTATACTTATGAGTCTTCTAGTGTTTGATGCACAAAGTCGATCATTCGAAGCTTCCTGTTAGTTGAACAATTATTTTTACCTTCTTGATGAAGTATTTATGTTGATTTTCCATATTTTCTTAAATGATGATAGTATCTATACCTATATGTAGGGAGAATTGGGTAGTTTGATTTGAATCTTGGTTCCTCACATTTTAAATTTTATTATGTGAAATTATTGAATTTATATATTTAAAATTATTTTTAGGTTTTTTAATAATTTTATTTAATATTTAATTAAACCGGTTGAATTCCGGTTGAACCCCGGTCGAACCAGTGAACTATTGAACCAGTAACCTTACCGGTTTATTGACCGGTCCGATTCTCGCAACCTTGGTTATAACTGATGCAAAGTTAGCATCCAAACTGTAAATTGGTGTTCAATTTATACATGTATTAAATCCAAGAATGGAGATGAGAGAAGAAAAAAAAAGTGTGTCGGGGATAAATCCAAATTAATGGTGATAAATTTGGTATACAAAAGTAAAACACATATCAAGGTGTACAAATATGTTCTCCTTTTTCTATTGTTCTATATCTCACTCTTTATCTGGTGGGGGCTTTAAGCATGTCAATGTACCTAGTAATTTTTGGTTTGCTTGAGGGAACCTTTGTACAAATAGTTTACTTAAGTGTTTATTTGATAAAAGAAATTGAAAAGTAGCTTATAAAGTCATTTTCTATTTGTATTTTTTTAATTTTCAATATACCTTAATCTTATATAAAAAAGTATATCATTTATTTATTTTACGTGATTTTTTTATTATTATTTATTATTTGTATTATTTTTTTAGAAGATTCGATATAATTTAATTTTAAGTTTTTATATATGTGATTCTTTTAGATACACTTTATCTTAAATTTGTTACAAAATTAAATTTTGAATTATTATAACGTAAATAATTAAAAGAATAAATTAAAAAATAATAGACTAATTTAAAATATAAACAATATTTTTATACTAAATGTTAATATTTTTTAACAAATATTTGAAATTCGTTTAAAAATTGATGCACTTTTAAATAGAATTTACAAATGATATTATTTTCGTCTCAAATTTGTGGAAAAAAAATTAGCTACTTCGAAAGGTTAGCTATAATAAAAGCATTTAAGACTAATTATAGATAAATTTGGGATAAAATTAACATTTTTCAAAATTTGTCCCAAATCCGTCTGAAGTTATAGTGCATATTCAGATGGAATATGGACGAATTATAGTTTTTGTCCAAAATGTGTTGCTAATCTGTATGAAAATGTTGGCGCCATCCAAAAAAAATTTGGCGCCAAAATTTGGGACAAAATTTAGACAAATTTAGAACAGAATATATTATTCCAATATCTCCACTAAAAATTGTTCAACATTTGTCTCAAATTTATCCGAAATGAAAAATTCATTCAGACGGAATAAATTTTGTTTGAAATTTTCATCCGAAAAAGTCCTTTTTCTAATAGTATATGTAATTATATATGTACTTCTATTAAGTGTTTTAATAAGTGTTGCTAAAAAAATTGTTGAAGTGTTTCTCAAATCGTTACTCATCTGCTGTTTCACTCGATAGCAAGTGGAGTTTTTTTTTTCCTTTGTCTTTTAATTGCCGTTAAAGGTTTATGGCTATCTATCCATCATATTTTCAGCACTAAGAGATTTTAATTCTATTTCAGTCAAGAGATGCCAAGATCAACTTTTAATGTGAAGTTTGGTACCAATTTGGTTATCCATTAATATTTTAGATTATCACATCTTTAAGTGTTAAGTGTAATTTGTGACATCACTTAATAAAGGAGATCTGTGTAACATTGGGATGGTCATCTTATTTTTTTTGAGTATCTTTTTATCGAGATAGTGAGATATTGGCCAATGATGTTGAAAAATAACATCCAATTTTATAGATATCATGTAATGAATATTATGTTTATCTATGTGATTTTTGGCTTTCTTTTTTTCAATTTAGAGTGTGTTTGATGAAGTAAATTTAAAAAAAAGATCTAAAGTATTCATTTTGCAATGGAAAAATCTAAAAAGAATTTTATTTTACCTTACTGACGGATTTATAGATGGATTTTTTGTCTGTATTTAGAGTTTAGAATGGTTTTCCAAGGCTCCAATTACTGACAAAAAATCTGTCAAAAAATCTATTGATAATTACCGACGGAAAATTTGTCGGAAATCTGTCTCTAATTATTGATGAAAAATCGATCGGAAAATCTGTCTCTAATTACCGATGAAAAATTCGTGAGAAAGTTTGACGTTCCATGGAAATGGAGGGGAGAATTTATCGAGGGAAAATCTGTCAGTAACTGGTAAAAATATGAGTAAATTACTGACGAAAAAAAAATTAGTCGGTAAATAATTTTCGACGAGGCTTTTATAGAGGGACAAAATCTGTTGGTAATTTCGTCGATAACCAAAAATCCGACTGTAATAAAGACCAAATCTATCTGTATTAAATAATTTTCTAGTTGTGTTGGTCTATATTGCTTAATTATTAAAAAAATAAAAAAATGAAAGGTAGCAGATACATTTATAGAAACGGATCAGAATTATTTAACACGCACACAAAATTATTTAAAAAGATATTGCTTGTATACATTTTTAAAATTATGTTATTTTTAAAGTTATGTGAATTTTAATTATTTTAATTTATTTATTAGGTATATTTTAAGAAAATCAAAGATAATAACTATAAATATAATGATTTTTAAATATATTCTCTCTCATGAATTTAATTACTATATTAAATGCATTAGTATATATCATTTATTATGTATGTTTAATCTTATCCATTAAAATTAATTCAATAGCTATAAATACATTCTCATATACTTATATACAATGTCATTCTCTCTCTCTATATATATATATATATTAGGCCGATCCTTTAAAAATCCAAAAATTAAATCAATACTTGTAAACTAGATGCTTAAAAAATATGAGACCAAATTTGATATACAAATCGCATTTTTTATTTTATAGTTGGTGTATTTGTATAAACATTTATTTTTTTTCTAAACTTATTAAATCTTAAGACATAGATCTTAAATAAAAAACTAAATACACTATTCATCTCCAAATAATTTTAAAGCTTTGTATAAAAAATGATGAATAATATGTCACCCTTATTTTATCAAATAGTAAAAAAGAAGACTTTATCCTATCCATCATTTTTGGTCCAAAAAAATTTGGAAAAAATGTGATAAAAGAAAAAAATCAAATAAAATATCTATTCTGTTTGTATATTCAGTATTTTCATTTTCAAAATTATATTGAAAAAATGTTCGACGGCTAAAACTTTTTTCTTACATTTATCTTGTATTTGAATTAATATTAGTCAACTCTCTATTTTCTTTTTACTAAAAATGTTGATTTCCTAATATTTTCCAAGCAAATAAAAATAAAATCCATAAAAATATAACAAAAATTTTTAACTTTTATTTCTTGTTTTAATTTTCGTTCAAGAATCTTTAAAAATATAAAAAATACAAATACAATAAAACAGAAAAAATTAAAACACAAATTAAATCAAAGAGGACATATGATTTTTATTTGGTTTTTCAATTTACGTCAGTAAATCGTGGGTGATTTCTGGGTTTATGTTTCTCATAACATAAATCGTGCGTCTATTCCATGTTTTATACGTGCATGGTAATTAAGCCATAAATCGTGGTGCCCAGGTTAGTTTCATACGTTTCTTACATGAAAAACATACGACTAAGGTTGCGAAAACTGGATCGGTCAATAAATCAATAAAATTATTGATTTATTTGTTTATTGGTTTGACTAAAATTCAACCGGTTTAATTAAATATTATATAAAATTATTAAAAAATCTATATATAATTTTAAATATATAAATTCAATCATTTCTAAATAAAATTTAAAATTTCACAATTTTACATAATAAATTATTCATAATTTATTATTAGAAGTTTACAAACAACTTTAATCATCAAAATTCATAACTAAAAAGTCTTGATCAATTTAAACTCTCAAATATAAATAGATCTAGTTTCAAAGGATTCCTCCATGAATTTAAAGCATGATCTTCTTTATTACTATATGATTAGCTTTTTCTGGACACTACTGATGAGACAGAAACCGACAGTTGATTAGCCGTACAGAAACTGTAGCTGGACCATTTTCACTGAGAGGACGGATGGTAGCCATTAACAACGGTGATCCACTAGCATACAGGTTTCCATGGAAGGGAGCACGCATGATTGGATGAAGACAATAGGAAACCAGAGGTTCAGAAGCAACAAAGCATGTCCAAACACTTATCCGAAATTTTCACCAATGAATTACATAAGTATCTTTATTTTAATTTACGTTTTATTTATCTTTCAATTGTCAAAACTCATAACCAATTGAATCCGCCTGACTAAGATTTACAGGATGATCATAGCTTGCTTCAAGCTGGCAATCTCCATGGGATCGACCCTTACTCACGTAAGGTTTTATTACTTTGACGACCCAATGCACTTGCTAGTTAGTTGTATCGGAGTTGTGAAAAGTGTGAATCACAATTTCGTGCACCAACTACCATAAGTTTCAAAGTGAAATGAAGGAAGATGCATAGCAAATAAACAAAACAAGTAAAAACGTATTCATTGAGCACTTTATACATGAATAGGACCGTGCTTTAGGTTCACCCCTAAAATTCTTTCTAAGGAAGAAAGGTGAAGATAAAACACCTATTGAATTAAACAAGCCAATAAAGTGTATATTAAGCACTTAGCAGCATTGTCCGGGATATTATTCTTCTCGAACATTTTAGCATTCATCACCACATCTCCAGCTCCTCAATACCATATTACCAGAATAAGCAAAACAAGCAACTCAGGAACTCAGTTTTATAAATATTAGCAACTCAGCAATAACAAATTCTTTCTAGAAAATTTAATAAAATAAGCAAAAATTAACCAAATCAATAACTCAGAATGACAAACCCTAAACCCAGTAACTCATAATCAGCATTATTAACCACATAAGCAAAAATAAATTGTGGCAGCAATACTTATCGGCGGTGAGGGAGGGAGGGAAGTGACGGTGATGGAAGAAGAGAGAGAGAGAGAGAGAGAGAGAGAGAGAGAGAGAGAGAGCTAAAAAGACGATGACCGAGAAACCCTTCGCGACAGGGGTGCCACGAGCTCAACGCAGACCGCGCGACGACAAGGAGAAGAGGAATGATGAAGAGAACAGAGATGGTAGGGATGGTTGGAGTTCCTTCGCGACGAGCACAGAGACGGTGAGGAAGAGAAAAGTGGCGGCGGCTGGGGGCTGATGGTGGCTGGTTGGGCTTCACGACGAGCAAGCGTGCTGGGGATGACAGTGACAGAGGTATTTAATGATAGGGTTAGGTAGTGAGTGGATGAAGATGGAAAGGGAATCGGGACTGGCCTGGGTGTTAATGGGTTGGAAGGCTTCTGATAGTGGGTTTTCTTTTTTTTTTATGCATCAAAAAGACGCCGTTTCTAGTGTATATAAAAAATAGGACATTTAAAAAACCCGACCGATTTGGTCGGTTCATCGATTAATCACTGGTTCGACCGAATTTTTAACCGATTTTTTGCAGGACGATTTTGTAAAGCAATTGGACCGGTTAGATGACCAGTTTCTGGTTAATCCAATCGAACCGGCCAGTCCGATTCGGTTTTCAAAACATTGCATACAACTATAGAAGAGCCCGCTCTTGTTATTTTTTATTAAATCGTGGTCCTTCCAAAGGTTTTATAGTTTTGAGAAGATTTGTAGAGATGTCTATAGAGAGGATAAAATTATAGTCATTACAAATTTAGGACTATATGGTAGTATACTATTTCAACTAGTTTAAATAAGTAAATTATCCACAGAATAATAAATCTCTGAAAACAATAATAAAATGACTAAATGTTGTAACACTAAAAATGTTGAAAATTACAACACAGTACATTATATAAATTACTTAAAATTACAACACTAAAACTTAATATCAACTTCCATTTTAGATAATTATATTAATCGAATAATGAGCTTTATAAAATACCTAAAAAAATAAATTTACATATTTGAGATTATTCAAATGCTCAATAATATGTTTCTCTATCAATGTATAATCATCTATTATTTTTTTGACACATTAATAATTTTTTTAGGTATAACACTAACTATAATCGCTCTAAATTTTTTTAAAAAATATATCACTGTTAATAACCTCTCAATGAACACTCGCCTCTCAGCACTCAACACTCTTCTTTTCTTCAACAATGAACGAATGTAACCTCCCCCAGCCCAATTTAAAGGAGCGAAGGCTTGCTGTGTTGCCTGTTCCCCAGACACACTTGTCCCCCGTATGTAGACAGGTCCACCGTGAAGCTTGTGTGTTGGTAGCACGCGACCTGTGCGTTGAAAAAATTGATCTCCACCGCAGCAGCACATAACCCGCATGTTGAAAAAGCTGATCTCCACCGTGCTAGAATGCAAATTACATGTTGTATGAGATACTTCCTACGAGAGCTCTATGTATTCTGCGTATTGGGCACCTCACAAGTTGCATCGCTACAAGAAAAATGTTGAGTACTATTAGACTTACTGTCGGAAAGACGAATGAAATCCGATGGTAATTAAGTTACAGTCAGAAGGAATAGGATGGTATAAACTTCGCCGTTAAATGGTTACCATCGGATTTTTTCGTCCGACGGTGATTATTGTCAGATTCTGCAACAGATCACCTGCCTAAAAAACTATTTGGTTACCGACAGATTTTTTCGACGGTAATCTTGGCGCAACATTATGTTGTTTCCCGCACAATTACCGTCAGATTAATCCCTCGGTAAATCCGAAGATAATGTCAATTTTTTTAAAAAAATATGACTTAATTTTTTTAATTTTAGTTTTGTATTTAAATTTATTTCTTACACAATTAATGGTCAATTTATAAATAATAAAAACTAATTATGTAAATTAAATATCAAATTCTCAAATAAATTAAAAGTCTAATAAATCAAATAAATACAATAAAACAATAAACGAAGCCCTAATCACTAAAGATCCAGGCAGTCATCAACGTCGTTTCCACCACCAACACCGCTAGCACCTGCTGGACTATTGCCACCATTTGGACTGCAGCCACCAACAGGGATAATGCCAATGGAGCGTATCTGAGCCTAGTACACATCCATCTGAGCCTCCATTCATTGAAGTTGCTCCAACTGCTCCCTCCACTCCAGCCTGAGGTCATCCGTATCTGTCACGCGTGTGAAGATCTTCTGATGCCCCAGATCAATGCCTTTCTCGGGGTTAATGACTTAACTGGTTGCAGAGGCAGAAGACCTCAACGTGGAGGTGCGGAGGCTGTTGGCAAAGAATGACTCCAGCCCGTATACGCAGTTCTTTTACGGCATTGAGGTGGTCTTGCACCAAACTGCATCAGAATCGACGACTAAAGCAGTAGAGCTATCGACGTCCTACCAACTTTGCTGAGATTGTTGAGTCGCGGCCTATAGTGTCTGCTTGTAGGACTCCTGTGTAGCACATGTTATAATGATTAGTACGATATCTATATAGTTAATATCTAATTTTATATCGCAAGATCAGATGTTTACTCACATAATGATCCTGAGAGCATTGATCAACAAATCTCCCTTTGTTTTTCTTCAAAGTGTGGGTGTACTTGAATGTCTCCAACAATGTTGCATCGCGAATCAACGACTTCGATTACACATGTTGCATTAAAACAATATGATTAGCATTACGAATAATGATATATGTAAAAGAATACAACTAAATTAGTAACAACATTAAAAAAACTACATACCATCCTGGCCTTAGTCTTCATGAAGGTCGCGGAGCCGTCGATATACTTAGACGACCTAGCCGATGCGTTGTTAGCTCTGTTTGTGAGACGCTGTCGTCTAAATCCATCATCGATCTCACAATGAAATAACAGAGCCTTCTTGATTTTCTGGCGGAGCCAGGTTGTGAGGTGGTCCTGCCCCTCACGGATATCCTCTAGCATCTGTTATAGTCGCCGACGCATTTGATAGTCGTATATCTTCATGATGGTAACGTCATGCTCAGCGTCCCATATAAAGTGTAGCTGCACAAAACTTTAAAATTAGTTAATCAAAATAGAAGATATAAATAAACTAGCTAAGGTTTGAATCTAAAAAAAAAATAAAATTTATTAGCATCCAATTCTGAAACCATCGCTCTCTGGTCTCAAAGGGGATCTTCTTGTAGCTAGGCCACAGATGGTCGTACATCAGCTTGATGATGTTGGTCATCTCTTGGGTTTATGAGTTGTTGTTCGGTGTAAACCTATCAACAATCCACAAACAAATCAATATGACAATATAAATTAAAACTTCAGAAGAAAATAACCATAATATATATTGAGATTTCTTTAGAAATTTTGGCAGAGTTTCATCTATAACTGGAATGCCCCACAAACTCTATCCATCAACAATTAACTTAAACAGCACTGAATGTCAACAATCAATGAAAAATAGGCAATAATCAAGAATCAACATTCATAAAACCACTAAACTAGAATCAATAATCAGACACTTTTAGTAATTCAACAATCAGGAAATATGAAACACTTTCAGCAATTCAAACATACAACCCTAAATCCACTAAAACTAGAATCAACGATCAAGAATCACTAACTTTCACGATATATCAATAACTTTCAGCAGTTCAAACCTATAATCTTAAATCCACTAAAATAGAATCAATAGTCAGATATTTTCAGCACATAGAAGATTTAAAGTGATACTTATCCCATTTCGCCATCAGGCTAAATCGTCAACCGTACGATGGGAGGTGGTGGAAGGGCATTAGCTGGCTTATTTCTGTGAGAGTATTCCAGGGTTGCAGTGTCCGTCACTGGAGGCGGCATCGCCGTAGAATTGGGCTGCTGAGCAGATGGAGGCAGCGTCGTCGCCGTAGACAGAGGGACCTAGTTGGGGTTAGGGAACATGATGAACAATTGGTCTGATAAACCCACAACCTATGATGTCACCAGGGAAGTCGGAGTAGAGGGAGAAGATCCAGAATTCCCGAGGGTACCAAAAGAAAACCCTCATTTTACCATGATCACGACTACAACCATGACCAGTAGCCTGATCTAGAACACCTCTACCTGTCGTTGTGTCTGCAAATAGCAAAACTAGTCGTAACACAGTGAATCAATATAATTCATACAATTTCAAACAACTCCAGCAACAATATTCAACAATTTAGTTCAATAATCCAAACACTTTTCAAAATTTAAATTCAACTCAATTAGTGCGCCTAAGATGATTTTAAGACATTTGCGAGTTAAAAATAAGAAAACAATCAACATGAAGCTCAATAATCACTTAGGCCATTCAAGAATTGATGTAATGTGATGGATTATACAAAAGAAGAGTTTTAGAGTATGTGATGTGATGAGTGAAATTCAGTTTTCAAATAAGCTAATCATGACAATTGTACATAACACATATACTCAAAAACTCAATTAATGAGAAATAGCATCTCGAGCAATCTATCATATCAAACTAAACTTGCTAAATTAGAAACATTCACATTCACATCAATGCATAATAACACTAATCATGTAAAAGCAAGCATTGATTTTTAAAGATTGAACCAAATTTTCATTTAGAACTCTTTGAGGTATATATCGAACACTTGGCGTGCCAAATTAATCAAACAAGCAAAAATCAATACCAAACATCAATATACAATCCCAATTCCAAATCAACAAGCACACCAGTAATAGTTAACACAAAACAAGCCGAGATCAAGCAGAATCCAGCAATTCCAATAGCCATATCTCAGCGAAATTAACCGTAACACCACGAATCAACATAATCAGATAATCCAACCACTTGTAGCAATCTCAGATCCAAGTAATCTATACATAACCTATCGTAACAACCTAAAATCTACTAAAATAGAAAATTAAATCTAACTAAACTAACTAAAACCAAACTAATGAACCAATATTGACTAAACAGAATTTGAAAAGCAGAGTTCAATAAAAAACCTATGATGTAGGGCAACATATTAAATAGAGGAGAAGGAAGAGATGGGATCGCAACGACACTATGTTGTTGCCGAAGCGAGAAGCTACGGACGTCGGTCGTCGAAGGTTGAGGAACTCGCTAGGAGACTGGGACAGAGGGTTCCGTGTTTTGCTGCGTTGAAGGATGGACTCACGACGAAGCTAGGTAGCGGCGGCGTGATGATGCTGGGGATAACGGTGGCTTGATGGCTCGCCGGTGGTGGCTCTGTTGTGTAGCGCGGTGGTTTTGAGAAGGGAGAATATTAACGGCTAAATGGCAATGCGATAAGAGGGAGAAGAAAAAAAAAAGGTAGGGTTTTGATGGTGGGTTGACAGCGACAGAAAAGGGGCTGTGGTGGTGGTGGTTTTGGCGGTGATAGATTATGGTGTTGGGGAGAGTTGAGGAAATGGATGAGTGAGAGAGAGTGTGTGAAATTCAAATGAGGGGGAAGAGAATTTTTCTGACGGTAAACCATTGCAGGTCACCAAAACATAGCGATTCACTAACTAAGTTTATCGTCGAATTTTTTTTACGATAAATCCGACCCTAAAGGATGCGACAATTTATTTTTGTTTTCCCACAAATATTACTGGCAAATTTACCGTCGGTAAACAAAATCCGCCAGTAGTTACTTAACATTACAAATTCGACGCCGTTATCGCCGGTAAATCCGCCTCTACTTTGCGACGCTAAATCCAACGATAAATTCGACAATACTCAGTGTTTTTCTTATAGTGCACGATACCTCTTCGTCACCTGCAATACCTGCATGTTCACATCTCTGTATAACACTCCAAATGTTAATATTAGTGATTACACCTTTTTCTTTTCTATAAAAATAATTTCTACTAATATTGTCTCAAATGTAAGTAAAATGGAAGAGAAAAGTATTTGTAACGATCTAACATTTCTAGGATTGTGTATTTTTATCGTATTTCATGGGCAAAATGCTTTATAAATGATTTTGCTAATGAAATATGAGAAAATCAGTTCCATTAGAGTATTGACATTTTTTACTGATTAAATTACCTTAAAAATATTAATAAAGAAATACTCTTATTGAGATTCAATTAAATTATGGGAAAAAATATCAAAATTGAGAAGAATAGGAATTAAATTTGTGTTTTTGTTCAAATTTTAGAAAAATACAAAAAAATTATAGGGAAAAAAATCAAAACTGAGAAGAATAGGAATCAAGTTTGTGTTTTTGTTGAAATTTTAAAAAAAAATATGTTTTCACAAAATTATTAAAATAAAATTGAATGATTAACAATTTCTGAACACTACTGCATTAAGTCTTCGTACTGATGTTCTTACCGACGACTCGTCCCAAGGCAGAGTTTATTGACGGCTTAGCCCTCGATAAAATAAAAAGGCGTCGCTTTTTTATGTCATGTTAGTAAATTTTTTGTGTCAATTTTAAGTAATTTCGGTACTATCTTGTTTCATTTTATAGAGTCGATGTGATTTTTTAGTATGCAATTTACTTTTTACATTCTATATGATTGTATTTAAATTTTGGTGTCTATTTAAATAAATTTTGGTGCTATTTTTTTTAGGACAAGAATTTAATCCAATAAGTGTGAACCTATATTCATTCAACTAAATAAGATTCCAATACAGTACAGACATGTTTATTTAAGTTTAATATAAGAAACAATGCTTCTAAAAGAAGAAGAAGAGCAATACATAATAAAAGAAGAATGATAAGAAGAAAAAATACAACATTAAAGAAGACATTTCTATGTTTTTGTAGTAATATTTCAGTGTCAAAATTAAGAAATTTATATGTCCCGATTAAAAAATTCTCCCTCCTCCTCCTCCTCCTCCTCCTCCTCGTCCCATCATCATCATCATCATCTTGTTCATCTTCTTTTTGTTTTATCTTCTCATAATTCTTCTTATTTTACTCTCTTAACAAGAATAAAAATAAGAAAAAATCAAACAAAGAAGAAGAAACATTTAATATTCCAAAATCACCAGAAAGAAGAAGAGAAAAAGAAAAAAAATATACAACAACAGCAGCAGCAATAAAAGAACGACGATGAGGAGGAAACACAAGAAGAATAAGAAAGAACGTGAAGAAGAATGAGGAACACAGGATATATGTAAACCCCGATAAATTACTAAAAAATTAGCTAATAAATTAATTATTGTTCAAAGAAATTCGGAAGTTAAATTTGATAAGTTAGAAGAGTAAAAATATTTACAATACAAATTTTGACACTAATTTTAAAGTTTTTGGTCCAAAAATGGGCCAACAGGCCAAACTGGTTGGACCGGACCTATATTGGGCCCAAAGCCCAATATATATAAGCATGTAACTAGCATTCTCCCCTTCCATTCAAGCACACACACGCTGAAGAGAAGAAAAAACTTGGAACCCTAGCTTCCATTTAAAATTAAATTTCAATTCCTTGTAACTTTTAATCCGGAGTTCCAATTGACGAGCCGTCAGCAGTCACGCGTTCATCTCGGAATTCTCTTTAAAAATACAATAATTGTGGTAAGAAATTTGATATTTTATGCCCAGTTATCATCACCTTCAATTTTGTAATTTTAGGTGTTATATGTTGAGAGATTTGGTGTTCTTGATTATTTAGGTGGACTCTAGCAGCGAAAAATCACTGAGTTTAGTCTATTTAACTATTGTGATATTGGTGATTTAGTGAGCCCTATGTTGACTATTGTGATATTGTGCGAGTTAGATTGTGCTTCTTGTTATTTTAGAGTCCAATTTGTGGTTTGGAATGAGATTCAGGTGTTGGGGCTTGCAGAGTTGGAAATTGTGACTTGGACCTTGTGAAGGAAAGGTGTTTTGAGGTATTCTGGGCTTAGGGAGGAATCGACCAAGATATAATTTTTGTTTCTCGTAGTTAATATTTAATATCACGTGAAAACTTAGGCTAGAAGACCTTAAGATAGGAATGAACTAAATGAATTAATTTGTGTAAATGGTATATGATTTGTATATGAAGGGGGAATGAGTTTGTATATGTTGGATTATGTTATTAATGAGTATAGGATAATGATGCTATTGTGTTGAGTGATATTGATAAATCTATATGTTGAGGTGATTATGGTATAGTTGGTTTGATTGAGTAAATATGGTATGTGCATACAATGTGAAATATTGATGATTGATGATGGATTTGGTGAGAACTTATGAATGAATTGTTGAATAGATTGAAGGTTTGGATGTTAATAAGTTGTGAAATGAATTAAGAGTATATAAATATGGTTTAAACACATTTGGTGATGGTTCGGTTGTGAAAATTTTGGTTTAAAATTGAGAACTTTGGAAAATTTGAGGTTTGGTCTTTTTGGATAAAAGTTGATTTTTGACCAACTTTGGATGGTCATAACTTGGCTTTCAGACCCCCAAATTTGGTAAAACTTATTTTGAATAAAAATTAGGTCCATGAGGTTCGTAATGTTTGAACAACATATTAAAAACAATTTTTAACGAAAAAGTTATGCGCATTCGAAGTTGGGTGTAAAAAACTGATTTTATAAACTTAGTAGCTTTTTGCCAATTCTGCAGCCCATGCATACACGGACATGCATGCGACACAAACCCTGAGCTCTTCCCAGACGTCTTGCGTACACAGACAAGTGTCATGTACTCGAGAATGGAAGATTTCACACTTCCTCAACCCTATTTTGGCTGAAAATTGTGTTTTTAAGTTTTAAACCTATTCTCTAGCCTCTCAAACCTCTTTAAAACTTTTTTAGAGTTTGTTTGCGAGTTTGTAAGTTTTAGAATGAGGGAAAATATGTTAATAAAGTTGAGAAAATGTTGGGAAGGATTTGCGAGGTGATAACTGAATTACCGAGGTGTTGGTGATGTTGAATGAGAGGTGATTGATAAAGATGCTGATAAAAATGAGGAATTGCAATTGAATGAGGGATGGATTGATGATGATAATGGCATTGAGAAATGATGAATAAAAATATATTGGTGTGAGTGGTGCACATGTACGCAAAACCCACACTATTTCGTACAGCAGCAGTACCAACAAGTGCACTGGGTCGTCCAAGTAATACCTGAGCGAGTTAGGGTTGATCCCACGAGGATTGTGGCTTGAAGCAAGTTATGGTTGTCTTGCATGTCTTATTCAGGCGGAATCAGAAGGTTCTTGATTGTATGTTGAATGATTATATTTCACAAATTCCTGGAAGGGATAAAACCAATTGGATTAAATGATAGGAATTATATGATGGGAATAGAGTTGAGAGTCAGAGTTACTTTATCTTTCTGAAGTAACTCTGGTACTACTGTCTTCTTTGCTTGTGAATGATCTTCTTCTATGGCAGGCTGCAAGTGATCAAAGTCATTGCCCGTGGTCATTGATTTTCTCTGCTACAGAATGAACGCCATTGGCTGTGGCCATTCAATCTGACGAAGGGTGAAGCGCATAGCAGCCAATTCTCTTGGCGATCCAACTCAAAACGCCACAGACAAAATCGAATCTTCCGAATCAGAGAACGCTACTTCTTTGGATTCTATCCTATACCACGGAGACCCTAATCTCCCCAGAAATCGGCTGAACTGGTGTCTTGAGAAGTCCCCAACAAAGTCGAGGATTAACCGTCTGAGAGATGCATACACATAGCTGTTGGCTCGCGCTTTTCTTCCAGGTACTCACATGAACCTAAGTAGACGCGGGTGTTTGTCAGGAACGTTTGTCTTAATGTGATGAACAGTGCTAATTGGTTAGATCATCCTATTCACCACAATGAAGATCGAGATATACATCTTAGAGATAGATCAAACATGGATCGAAGAAGAAACAATAATACTTTAAATTAATTCATAGGACTCAGCAGGGCTCCTCCCCTCAACCTAAGAGGTTTAGAAACTCATACTGAAGTAAAAACAATGGTAAAATGTGTATGATGTGCAAAAGGTTCCAAAGTCTCATGAATTAAATAAAATCTGTTAAATACTAAACAGTTGACTAGTAAGAGTAAAATAGTCTATTTAGTGCTAAAATCTACTTTTGGGGCCCGCTTGGTTAGTGTTTGGGCTGATCTTTGATGAGATCCACGTGCTATCAGGCTCCTTGGGTGTGGAATGCCAGCTGGGGGTCCTCTTTGGGCGTTTGTAGATTAGTCTCTGCTCTTTGGACACTGGACGCCTGGAAGGGGCAGGAAGCTGGCATTGGACGCCAGTTTTGGGCGTTCTAATCCGAAGAGAAGTATGGCCTATTATATATTTCCATGGCCATTGAGAGCGCTCCATTGGGACTTCTGTAGCTCCAGAAAAGCTTTTTCGAATGCAGGCAGGTTAGATCTAGACAGCATCTACAGTACTTTTTCTATCTCTGAATCAAACTTTTGCTCCAGCTCCTCAATTTCAGCCAGAAAATACCTGAAATTTCCTAAAAACACAAAACCTCATAGTAGAATCTAAAAATGTGAATTTAATACTAAAACATATAAAAACTCAATAAAAAATAAATAAAAACTACTAAAAACCATATGAAAATGATGTCAAAAGCGTATAAAATATCCGCTCATCAGTGAGCATTTAAAATTATTTGAGAACATATCATCGGGTAAGAGTGAGTGGCGTTGTCCCCCTGCTCTGGGTATAAGTTGAGATTCTGGGTAAGAGGCAGTGGCATTGTCCACCTGCTCTGAGTATAAGTTAAAACTTCGGGTAAGATGTGGTGGTGTTAGCTACTTGCTCGGGGTAAGAGTTAAGAAGCCGGGTAAGATGCGATAGTGTTATCCACTTGCTTTGGATAAGTGTTTAAAACCCTGGGTAAGAGACGGGTTGAGTTCTGTCACCGCTTGCTCCGGTCGAAAATTGTAACACCGCCTGGGTAAGATGCAAGGGTGAGGTTGTCCCTTTGCTCTAGGTATGCGGGTAAGATGTAAGGGTTGCGGTTTGGTCCCACTTGCTCTATGTTTGGTGTTCTGTCCAGAGTTAGCTATCAGACATGTCAAATTTGGCTATATAACCGACAGATGAGACTCATCAGCTGTAGGACAGGCACACATCATATGCATTTGTATGTTTTGCTTGAGTATGCATTGTTTTGGTTTATTTAACTGCTTAACTCTGCTTGTCTACTACTTGTTTTACTTGCTGTAACTGCTATCTATACATGTGCTTTCCTTGTCTATTTTGTATGTATTTTCAACTGAGAGATCCCTCATACTGGTGGAGGTGATGCTGAGGGTTGTTCCACCTAATAAATTCGGAGGATAGGAGAGGAGATAAGAAGTGAAGAGTTAGTTTAGAAATGGGAATCCTTTGGGTAGATTAGCAAACTTTAAGGTTTAGTATTAATTTTAATTCTGATTATCTAAGTGTCAGAGTTCTAGGAATACCTCTGGCTTTTTCGAGACCTTATGTATTATCTATGTGGGCATGCACCTCTACTATGCTGAGAACCTTCGGTTCTCATTCCGTATATATATTGTTATTTTCAAATGCAAGACATGTGACACCACATTGAACTCATTGGAGACTCTTGGGATGCGAAGATCTACCTATGGCATATTTTTTATTTAGAGTTTTGATTGTGTATATAAATAGTATTCTCCATCTTATACAAAACTTACATTTTGTCCCTTTTAGAGGTTGATTTCGGAGAAACAGGTTTTGTATTTTGCCTTTTGGTTATAGTCGGGTTTTATATATATGTATATCTATACTCTGGTCGGCCTTTACTTCACAGGTCGAGCCTCGAGCTTGTTAATTGTATCTTTGGAACTCTGATCTTGTATATGTTATCCTTTCTGTTCGATCTTATCTACCTTTATGCGTTAATCCGATCGAGAGTGACACACTTTTCTCTTGGTATTTCATTTAACTATTTAGTATTTCATTTAGAGATCGTAGCGCTTCACCATCTCTGATTTACATCCTAGACGTAAAGTTCTGTGTGGTAGGATGTTATAATATGAACCTTTATGTTAGTGGCTGGGAAATTGGTGCGTGTAGACACACTCTCACTAATGAAACTGATTTTTATTATATTTAGACTAACTTAATTTGACTTAATTACCAAAAAAGTTTAAATGTATAGCAAGACCATTGTAATAATATAGATTATTTTTTAGGGTTATATGTGTAAAAAAAATTTAAAATTTGTCAAAAAAAAATTTTTGACACTATTTTAACTATGAAAATATGTTAATAAAAGTTTTGTCAAAAATAGTATTTTTAACATATAAGTAATTGTGAAAAAAGTTTAAATCTTATTTTGATAAATATTGGCTGTCAAAAATAATTTGTTAGAAAAATTTGAGAATATATTTTCTGTGAATCTGTGATACTTATTAACCATCAGAAATACTATTTATTTTGACACTTATTGACCATAAAATATTCTCAACAAATATTTTTAACAAAGAATGAGATGAGATCTTGAAATTGAAGAATAAATTGAGATTTTGAAGATAAAGAATGAGTAGTATGATCTAAAATTGAGAGCAGTGTGATGTCAAAATTGACAAAGCCCAGAGAAGAAGAGAAATAGTGGAGTAAATTGAAAACAAATGAGTGTCAAAATTGAGAAATAATTTTCTACGATCAAATTATTCATCAGAAAAACATAGAGAATTTGACATTTGTGATATTTATCAAAAATATATATTAATTTTGACATTTAATTATGGTGTTAAAAAATAAAGTGTTAAAATAGTCCTCTTTTCTTATAATGGCGACTTAACAAAAAATATAGCTAATAAAAAAGCACAACCCTTTCTAATTACGGGTCTTCATTCGTGCAAGAAGATTGTCACTGCACTTTTTTTCTTAATTTAGTCACAATTTTTTTCCGTGACTAAAATTCGCTTCTTATAGTTCCCCAAGATATTTGGCAAGATCAATAGTGGCCTAAATATCAAGCTTACGATGTATATACGTGATTTACTCTAACAATCATACATAACTCATAATAAGTGATTGTACAATATTCAATGGTCAAATTGATAAAAATTAACTAATATCTTGTTGTCGTAATAAGTATATAACAGGATAATCGTATATGGGCACATGGAAGCAATAGGCAATAAAATCAAGAAACATTATAGCATCAAAAGATGCCTTCGTTGAATATCGAGCAAACAAGATATGACACAACTAAGGCACACGAACCATATTGAGCAATGGTTACGTCTTACGTTGGCTATTTTGCCATTTTTTAGGACCAAACTCGATCTTGCTCATTCAGCCATATGATGAATTAAAAAGAAAAGATTGTCTGCCATTACCACAAAATTCACCCACCCAAGATATGCCAATGCTGCCACATCAATGCTTGAGACTTGTAGCGCATTTGAAAGACACATAAATTACAAGATCTAGCCTAGTTGGCTGATTAATTAAGTTCTTAAGTATTTATTTAGAGATTTTAATTCTCAAAGTGTGTAAGATAAAAATTGAAAGTAAGTGGTCACTCTAACTCAACTCCAAAATATTAGTTGAAGTGAGAATTTTTTTAAGGTTATCAATATCTTTATTGCCGAATGTTGTGGAGCTTTTTTTATTAAGGCGAGTTCTCTGAGATTTTTTATTTAGTTGTCGAAATGACCTAAATTTGTCTCATCTATAGTATTGGAGAAATTGTCAATATGGGTCTCATTATTTTATGTTATGATTTTAGAATAATTGGGTAGAAACTGGAACATTTTCAGCACTATAAACAACACTTTTTATTAATAAACCTACAGAAGTTAGAGCATGATACTAGATTAGATTATAAATTCTGAATCTTAAACCCTAAGTACTAAGTTCTAAAAAAGTTCGTTAGTGTTGATTTAAATATAAGTTAATGTAAAAAGGAGTATTGACCATTTAAAACACTTGTACGTTGAAACGCAAGGCTTAGGCAGAAATGTTAAATGCTAAATCATCCCTGCTTTTAATTTCATGGAACCTTTAATTTTCTTTCATAATTTAGGAATATATCAGAGGCAAATAGAATGATTCCATTCTGTCTTTCAATCTCCGTTGCCTCTGCCACTCGACACGCCAACGGAATGATTCCATGCATGTTAGGCATAATGCACATGGTTGTCACCATAATGCTCCCAATACGGATCATTATCAATCATATATAAATATAATTAATAATAATTAAAAGTTACTTATTTAAATAATTTACTTAATTTCTCTCAAATCAGTGATGTTTTGTCTCTCAATCTTAATTAATGAAATGGGTATGTCTCATATAATCGTAGACTGATTTTAGCTAATCATATGGGTTAATTCCATATTCGGACTTCAAGGTCAATTTTATATTACTCTCTCTTGTGATTCTCAATATGAATTTTAAACAAAAAGTGAACAAATCAAGGTAAACATTAAACACAAAATAAATATTTTAAGAATAGTATAAAAAAGATTGAAGAACAAGATGTTATGCAAGTACAAAAAATCAGCCACCAAATTAATTAATATGTATTTCTTTATAAATTTTACTATTACACTAGATGTGATTACCGATGGAGCCTCCAACGACCATTTTGGTGGCAAAGGTTATTGATGGCCAGGCCGTCGATGAACTTTAAAGACACCCGTAAATTTAGTGGATTTTTATTTTGATTTTTGAAGATTTATTTTACTGACGACTTAGTGGTCATTAATCATCAAAACGTTTTGGCACAAGCTTAATGTCATTGGGCGCGAGAAAATATTGCCGACAATTATTATTATCGGCAATTAACCGTCGGTAAATATACGTGTGACATTAATGAAATAAATGGGTGAAACTTTTTAATGTTCTCGTCTATTTCTATATTACTGAAGACTAAGTTGTTGGTAAATTGAATAAATGAGATGTTCGAGATCAAAAAGACTAAGAGTTATAAGAAGAATTACATTATCGGGCTATCAAGATCAAAGAGATAAAAAATTCGTCTCACGTATGATTACATCGATTTAATGAACAAGGAATTTAAATTTCCAGAAGTTACTTGGAGTGCGTGTAACCATGAGACATTCAAAATTTAGACCACATCTAATTAACCAGGTTGGATTTTCGAAAGTTATTTAAGGTGCAAGCATTTAAGTGGAAAGAGCTATATTGTTGGATTATATTAGAATTATATTTGAATTTATTTAATTAAAATTAAATTTAATTTGTTATTAAGAGTTGTTAAAATATTCGATTTGGTTTTGATTTGTTTAATAGTATGTTAAGCATTTAAAATTTAAAACAAATTTGACATATTTTATGAAGATCAAATCTGATTTAAATTAATTAGCAAATCTTAGAAGTTTAAAATTTAAATCAAATTTGATATAATCTAATAACATCAAATCTAATTTAAATTAGTTAGGATCAAGTCTAGAATTATGTCTTTAGTTTAATTTCAGATTTTATAGCTTTATTCTAGGAAGATTTGGCCCAATTTTAGGCTAATCAATTAGAGGTCTATATAAACAAATTTGTAAGACATACATTTTATGAATTTTTTATTAATAAATTTTATGGGTGCTATTATGTCTAAATTTTTATGTGCATTCTAGTGATGTGAGTGATTTACTTTACTTGTTATATTAAGAAATTGAATTATCCAACCTAATGCAAGCTAGTTCTTTCAATTTCATCTCTTTAATTTAGGTTGTCAAGGACATATTTTTTGAAGGTCTTATAGAAAAAACTCTTTTGGTGACCTAGGTTGCTAAGAACAAGTTTCTTATAAGTCTAGTAAGAAAACAACTATCTCAGCTATTATTTTATCTTAATATTTTCATTTCTACTGTATTCTTTTATTCTAATAGTTTAGTATCAGTTATAGGTTGTAGTTAAATTCTTATTTATCTATATATTCTAGGGTCTTCGTCTAATTTTACTGTTTTATCTTTTAATTTTTGTAATTTTTTTAGAGTCATATGCAGAAAAAATTCAAAAATTCAATAAAAGGAATAAAGAGTGTTCTTGAAAAATGCAATACAAAAAAAGAAGAGGAGAATGTCATACGATTAACAAGATTGTTGATTTCAATTTTCAAGTATCTAAATATTTCATTACATATTACTTTAGAGTATTAATTAAGATTGAAATTATTCTAGTGTCTCTAAAACTCTAGAAAATTACTCCTTCAAAAGTTTTTTGGACATTTATCACAAAAAATATAACTTGACACTCAGAGATTGAAGGTTACAAAGCCGAAAGATGAAAACTCATCCTCACGTTAAAAATCCTGACTCAACCCTTTGAAGCCAAACCACATTCATACTTAGATACATAAAGTTCTGATTTATTTTATTTAAATTTTTATAAAATATTTTAGAGAATATTATTATTTAAAAAATAATACGAAAATTTGTGGTAGAAGTAAAGGAATAATCTTTGAATAATTCTTTAATGAAAAAGTTTCATGAGTCAACAAATCTAAATTAGAAAAACCCATCATTCAATTCTCCAAACAATTGGTTTAGACTGGAGAAAGTTTTATTTTGATAGATTGCAATTAAAATAAAAAAAATTCATTATGCAATTGTTTTAAGAAAAAATAATTTCTTTATTTTAATCTCAATATTTTTATGATTGAGTTACTATTTCAAGCATAGTTAATTTAATAAATATTGATTCTGATAACTTGAATTTATTTTGATATGTCTTTGTCGAAATCTCAAAAACTCGGAAGCTCGAGCATACAAACTACGAGGTATCCTGATGGTAAGATTATGGTCGGTCTAGAATTTTCATCAATAGAAAATCAATGTCATTGTCATAGTATAGTCCTAGACCGATGTGTAACCCTATCGATCAAATTTTGATTTGGTTGTCACAAAGTCAACCCCAATAAAAAGTAACCGAGAGTATTGGTCTCGGGTCGTCCTCAAGAGAATGGACAAACATGTGCATCAATAATGGTTAGAAATTCATGGTTGAGAGTCATAAACAAGAATTTAAACTACTAAAACTTAACATGCAAGAAATTTAAAGTGCAAGAAACTAAATCAAAGCAATTAAAGCGAGGTATGAGTAAATGCAATCTAACAAGATAACATATAAAGCTACTTCTATTCTAAGACTAAGTGAACAACTAAACTAACTATAATAAGAATAAAGCAATTGGGATTTTTAGGTTTCAAATATGAATTATGAAAAGGAACTATTGGCTAGGCATAGGAATTAGGATCCCCATCCTTTTCTAATAACCATATTTTGACAATTATGAGGAACCAAGCTCATTAAGTCTACTTCTAGAAGTGAAGTATGTCAAATGGCTTGGTCAATTTCAACTCATAAGTCCTAATCTACCTACTAATTGGCTTAGTAGTGGGTTAGTGTCAATGGGTATCAATTTGACTACTAAGGGTTCTCAAATCACCAATTCAATTAGACCTAATGACTCAAGATCACCGAATTCCCTTAGCCTAGGCCAAGAGTAAAGAAAACTACTCCATAACCAAAGAAAACATTTCATCAAACACATAGTATGCACTAACTAAAGACATGTTTAAATTGCAAAATTAATTGGAACTCACAAGTACCCACTAACAACTATCAATAGAAAACAACTCAAATAACACTATCAATCATAGAAAACATCAATGCACTAATGAAAATTCAAAATCAACAAAGTTCACAAGATGAGAAGAAAAGGGAAAAAATGACAAGAAAACACAAATCTAACACAAGATCTAAACAAAATTATAACTAGAGAACTCAAATTAAGTAATTGAAACTAGAATTAACAAGATCCAATTCAGAAATTCAACAAAGGAAGATAAAAAAAAACTAAATATAGAGAGAAGTAAGAGTTTCTCTCTCTAGAGAATAAGAACCTAAAACTAGCTAAAATTATGTGTATTGTGCGCAAAATAAGTCGATCCCTCTTTCCCCCTTGGTTCCTTGGGTCTTTTCCATGCAGAATTGAGCTCAGATTGGACCTGGAGCCTCTTAGAAATCGCCAGTCACGATTTTATTAATGATGTCACATGTTGGGCTTCACGCGTACACGTCGGCTACGCATGTGTGTCATATGAACTCCTTAGGCCACGCGTACGCGTCGGTCATGCATACGCATCGGTGGGAATTCGCACCACCACGCGAGTGCGCCGGCTTTTGCGCGCCAATCCTCGCTACATGCGTCCACGCGTGCGCGTTAGCCACGCGTGCGCATCACCACCAATTGACATCGAATGATAACAGAAGAGGATTAAAAATTGGCATTTTTAGGGTTAAAGAAGCATGTTTTAAACCATGAAGCAAAATTAGGAAGGAAACACAAAACCATGGAATTTATATGAATAAGTGTGAAAAATATTGATAAAACTCCCCAAATTCTACACAAGATAAACCACAAAATTGGGGTTTATCAAATCCACCACAGAAAGTCCATTAAACCAAAAAATAAAAAAATTCAAGAAAAAATAATTTTGACATTCAAAGAATAAAATGTCAACTTTTGATACTAGAATCACAATATGCGAACTTCGATTAAAAAATCTAACTCCCAATGCAAACTCAAAATTCTAGGTGGTAACTACGATTGATATAAGTTATGGTTAGAGTTCAAACTTATAAGAAAAGTAAGCAAAATAAAAATCTCCATCTTAAAAGATGAGACGCTTGGGTTGAGATGTAAAACTCATAAATCTTTCTTGAAAGAAAGACATATCGAGTTTGGAGATCTGTTCTGGAATATTTCTACAAGTCCAATACTAAGGAACCGGTTTGATGATTAAGTATTCTCTTGGATTCCAAAGAATATGTTACAAAAAGGACACTAACTCCTCATAACTCATTCTAATGCCTAATAACTTAATTTTATGAGGTTAATTATCACATTATAACCATCATTCTACTATTAAAAGAGAATATTATAATATTGACTATATATAGCCTAAGAGCATTATATAAAAGGAGATCACAAAAGGCATCAAGCATCTTATGGTGAGAGTAGTTCATGGAATGCACAATCCGCATAAGAGAAGTTTGTATCATCACAACCTCACAATATATACACTATTCTAAATATATACATGCACTATGGTATGATCTTTAACTTAGTGTCTCTCGCGACCCATGCTAACTTGAGCATCGGAGTCCTTGCAAGTACACCCCCCACCATTAGGAATGACAAATTCGGGACATTGAAAATCCAAAATAAGAGGATAGTGGTAACATCGTTTCTCCAATCTATTGATGCGGATTTTTGAATACCCACAAATTAACCAGCAAGTGCACTGGGTCGTATCAAGTAATACCTCAGGTGAGTGAGGGTTGATCCTATGAGAATTGATGGACTGAGTAACAACTGTCGAATGATTTACTTAGTCAAGCAAGAAGAAAGTTGTGTTTTGAGAGTTGTAAAACAAGTTAAATAGTAAATTTAGAGAATTGAAAAGCAAATAATAAAAGTGGTGTGAAAGAGAAAATAGTTAAAACTTCAGAGTTGTTTGTTCATTTGGATTAAGTTTTCTTAGCAACTATTTTAATCATGCAAGATTTATTTCACAACAAACTGTAATTGACTAAACCCTAATGTCTTAGTGATTTAGTTTCCTCTAACTCAACTTAACCACTAATGTCTTGGTCACTTAATTTAGATTAGAAGGTGAAGAGTAATTCTAGTTTATGGCCACAGAAACAATAATTAACCAAAGCTAAACGGATTATATGTCATGTATCCAGATTAGTTAAAGTAATTAGCAATTTAGGAGGAATTTGTTTTCAAGTTGTTGTTCAAGCGAGATAGCTCTGCGAGAATCACCAAAACACATGTAGAATAAGGGTTATACTATCGTTCTACCCAGATTCATAAGATGAAGAACGGAAGCAATCCTTGAAACTGAATCAATACATTAATTAAAATAGAAAAGAGATAGTCTCGATCCATAGAAATAAACAGAGCTCCTAACCTTAACTGAGGAGGTTTAGTGGCTCATGACTTACAGAGAAAACAAGGATTCTGAAAAGTGAAACGTGCGGAAGTGAGAAGATCCTCCTAAAGGGTGAATCTTTTTCCTTTTATATCTAACATAATTTGATTTGAAACTAAAATAAAATAATAAATCCTAATCCTAAAAGATTTTGTTTGTAAACAAAAATTACAAAAAAAAGATAAGATAATAACTAAAAGCTAAATCCACTAAAGATGCTCCTTGAGTGGGGATTCGGTTCAGATTGCCTGGCACTAAATGCCAGGATTGGCATTTAACACCCAAAGGGGGACAGAAACGCTCCTGTCTTTACTGATTGCTGGTGCTAAACACCAGCTGGGCGTTTAATGCCCAAGGGGACAGCTTTGAAACTTTTCGTTTTTGCTCAAAACTCTGCCAAATTGATTCGAATTTCACCTAAAATAATAAAAGCACCAGAAAAAATTAAAGTAGCATCCAAAGAGGGTTTTAACACTAAAATGTAACTAAACTTACTAAATTCCAACTAAATTTAACTAGAAAATAAGCCTAAAATGGGTATAAGATATTTATGTATCACAACATCAAACTTGAACTGTTGCTTGTTCTCAAGCAACTAAAACAATATAGGACTGAAGAGAGAAAACCCTAAGACTTGAGTCTTCATTTAAGCTCATGTCCAATCACTGGGTAGGGCTACTGACACTATAATTCTGGATAGGTTTGGCATCTCACTATCCTTTAAAGCTCAGAGATATTTACGCCACTTTTAGAACTAAAAACCGGATGGTATTTTGGATTCTCTTTTTCTTGAAGCTCTGATTAATCCTTGAACACAGCTTTTTCTTTTCTTTTCCCTTGGTGCTTTGTACCTTGAGTTTAGTCGTGACTCTTAGTGCTTTGTCTTCAAGCTTAACTTGATAAAACAACACCACAAGCACTTAAGTGGGGAACTCTTTTTGAGTTCTAATCTTTCTTTTAATTTTTCCCAGACAGTGGTGCTCATAGCCTTTGGCATACTCTGTAATTGCAATTGATCTTGACTCTTAGTGCTCTGTCTCAAAGATTACTTGACACATTCACACCACAAACATATAGTTAGGAAAACAACTCATTTGAGCTTTTAATCATTTTAGACCTTCCTAACCGTTGATGCTCAGAGTCTTGGACCTTGCTTATTATTTATATTTTTTTTTGCTATTTATTTTGCTTCAAGGATCAATTTCTAACTTACTTTAGAGAATCCATAATACTTTACTAAGAGCTATAGCTCATGTCACCACATCAAAGTAATCAGAATCTCATAATATATAACTCAAGTCTCATACATTTTACTACTTCTTTTCTTTTTCTTTTGATTTTTCAAGCTTAGTAAGCAATACATGAGACAATTTTTCAAAATAAATATAAAATAGCAAAATAAATAACTAAACTCGAAATAATAAAATACTACTACTGATCATGCAAAAGCTTTCAAACAGAAAATAAGAAATAAGATAAAGCACTAAAAAATAGAAAATAAGATAAGCAAAAAATAAAGAAGCTCAACCACCTCAGTCATGGTGGCTGCTGCTCCCTTCCGAGAATCCTCTCTGGTGCTTCAGCTCATCCAAGTTGTGCCTCTACCTCAGCTACTCCTCCACTAGCTGATGGAGGAGGGTTGAGTAGTCCTGGTGCTCAATCCTTAGCTGATCCATAGAAGATGTCATCTCCTCAATGGATGTGGTCAACTAGTCCAGTAGTCACGGGGAGGAAAATAAACTTCTGAGGCATCTCTGGAAGCTCCTGTGGTGGTGCATGTCCAAGCTCCCGAACATACGCCATACCCTCTCTGAGTGATAGTCTATCTACCTCAATAGGGGTATCTCCATCAATGCAAATTTGGGCTGCCTCACACAGGCGGAAGATGAGGTGAGGACAGGCCAATCTGGCTGAGGTGGAAGCCTTCGCCGTTATGCAGTAAAACTCCTGTGGGATCACCTGATGTACCTCCACCTCATTACTGAGTATGATGTAGTGTATCATCATAGCTCCATCAATGATTACCTCTGACCGGTTGCTTGTGGGCATGATGGAGCATTGAATAAACTTCAACCATCCTCTAGTAACCTGCTTTAGGTCATGCCTACCCAGCTGGAATGGCTGACCTTTGGCATCCCTCCTTCACTGTTCTCTGAGAAGGCATATGTCTGTGAGAATCTGGTCCATCCTCTGGTCAGTGTTGACCCTCTGAGTGTAGGAATGAGGGTCTTCTCTTGATGGTGGTAGTTGTAGTGCTTCCCTCACACTCTCAAAACTGAACTCTATAATCACTCCTCAGACCATGGTGCGCCAGATCTTCGAGTCTAGGTTCACGCTGTGTGCATGCTTGTAAATCACCCAAACATTGGTGAAAAACTCCCTGACCATCAGCACTCCTACAATGTCACAAGGTTGTTCAGAACTTTCCAACCCCATCTCAGAATCTGTTTCTGGATCTCCGGGTACTCCTCTAGTTGAAGATCAAAGTAGACTTTATGGATCACTTTCTTTTTGTTCATCACTTCGTGAAAGTGGTCCTCATGGGTCTTAGAGAAGAACTGGGTGAAGTCATAAGGTCCGAATGCAGGGGCCTTTTCTTTTCTCTTCCTTGAAGAGGATTCTCCAATTTTTGGTGCCATATGGATGGCGAAAATAAAGAAAAACGGACCGCCCAACACCAAAATTAAAGTTTTGCTCGTTCCTAAGCAAAGAAAAGTAGAGATAACGATGAAAATAGGTGAGGGACAAGGAAAATAAAATGATGAAAGAAGAAAAATGTATGGAGGGGTGGTGGGTTACGGCTATGAGGGTCAATGAAGGGGAGGAAAGGGAAGGAAAATGAAGAGAATGGGAATTGGAAGTAAGAAGAAGAAAATGTAGAAGAAGTGGATAATAGTGTGTTGAAAGTGAAAGGTAAAGTTGTATTTATAGAGAGTGTGGGAGGGGGGAGGTTCGGTTAGGGTGGGTAAGAGTGGGAGGAAAATGAATTTGAATTTGAGTAATGGTAGTAGTTATAGGTGGATATGGGGAAGGTAAATGTGGAGAGATTGATGAGATTTGATTGAGTGATAGATATGTGGATAGATGTATGGGAAAGTGGGGGATGTATGTGGATGGAAGAATAGTTAGGGGGATGATAAGGTGTTGGGTTGGGGTGGTCAAGTGGAAGGGGTGGTATTTTAACCGTTGGAAACAGTTAAAAGCTTGCTTCAAAATTCAAATATGGCATTCTTAGCGCTAAACACTGATAAACCCCAATTTTGTGGTTTATCTTGTGCTTATTTTGGGGGATTTTATCACCTTTTCTCACATTTATTCAATGAATTAGCATGGTTTTGTAATTCTCCCTTAATTTGTGCTTAAGTGTAAAGACATACTTTTTAGGCCTTTAATTGGTAATTTTAATTCACCTTTGATTCCACTAGATGCCTTGATTTGTTTGTTGAGTGATTTCAGGTTGAAAAGGCTAGGAATGGGTAAAAGGAGTGAAGAGAAAAGCATGCAAAGTGGAGAATTCAATGAAAAACAAGGATTTGGAGTGCACGCGCCGACGCGCACGCGTGACAAATGCGTACGCGCAGATATGATGTCGCATGGCGACGTGCACGCGTGACATGATGCGTATGTGTGGATGGAAAAATGCCAACCGACGCGTAATAAACCCCATTTTTAGGGTTTATCTTGTGTTGAATTTAGAGAGTTTTGTTAACTTTTCTCCCATTTATTCACTAAAATAGTATGGTTTTGTAAATTCTCCTTTAATTGTGCTTAAGAGTGAAAACATGCTTTTTGGGTCTTAAAATAGCTAAATTTAATTCACCTTGATTCTATTAGATGCCTTGATATTTTTGTTAAGTGATTTCAGGTTTAGGAGGCAAAGATTGGAATTAAGGGAATGAAGAAAAAGCATGTAAAAATGGAGAACTCATGAAGAAATGAAGGAATCGCAAATCTGTCAATCCTGACCTCTTCGCACTTAATCAATCATAACTTGAGCTACAGAGGTCCAAATGAGGTGGTTTTAGTTGCGTTGGAAAGCTAACATCCGGGGCTTCAAAATGATATAAGATTTTCTATAGTTTCTTGGCGTTTAAGGATGCGTATGAATGGGAAGCTGCACGTGACTCACTAAAGGCAACTCGTGGCCAGCGATTTCTGAAGCATTTCGGGCCCAATCCAACTCATTTTTGATGCTATTTAACCCAAGGATTGAAAATGGATGAACCATCTAGTTAGTTAATTAGTTTTAGTTTAGTTTTCATGAGGCTTTAGTTAGTTTCTAGAAAGATAAGCTCTCTCTTCTCTCTAAAATTAGGGTTCTTAGTTTTAGATCTAGATCTCTCTCTTCTCTTGCTTCAATTTTCCTTTTCCTCTTTAATTCTTCTCTTGTAGTTGTAGCATTCTACTTCTCTTGTAGTTTCTTTGTATTATTAATTGTAGTTTATGAATTTTTTTGTAGATCTTCATTTCTTCTCAATGCAATTGGTAAGTTCTTTGTTGTTTCATAATTATTTTGCCCTTTCTATTGTTAATCTCTTACTTTTGTAGTTGTAGATTCCTTTAATTCTTGCAATTAATAATGTTTGCCTTTATTGCCTTCTATGTGTTTGTTGAAATGTTTCTTCTAGTTATGAGGTAGGTTTTGTTCCTCTTTGCTTTGGTTGAGTAATTAGTGACTCTTGAGTTGTCAAACTCCTTTGTTGATTGATAATTAGAAGTTGCTAATTGACTTGAAGGCCACTAAAGCTAGCCTTTCATTATGAGTTGGCTAGGACTTTGGGACTTAAGTTAATTCATCCACTTGACTTTCCTCCATGGTTAGAGGTTAACTAAGTGGGAGCAATGAACAATTCTCATCACAATTGATAAGGATAACTAGGATAGGACTTCTAGTTCGCATACCTTGCCAAGAGCTTTCTTACTTGCTAGTTTATTTCTTTTGCAATTTGCTTTTCTTGTTTCTTATCTCAAAAAACCCCAAACATACTTCATAACCAATAGCAAGAACACTTTATTGCAATTCCTAGGGAGAACAACTCGAGGTTTGAATACTTCGGTTATTTTTATAGGGGTTTGTTTTAGTGATAACCAAATTTTTGTATGAAAGGATTATTGTTGGTTTAGAAATTATACTTGCAACGAGATTTCATTTGTGACATTCTATACCATCAATTTTCCACTCATCAACTCGTACGCGTGACCCAAGCGTATGCGTCACTGCTCACACGTGACCTCATTAAAGTGAAAATACTTGGGGTAATTTCTGAGCTGCCCAGGCCCAAATCCAACTTGTTTCTAAGAGTATTTCATGTAGGATTCAAGCTTGGGCAAAGGGGGGAGCACTTAGTTGTAGAATTGGCATCATTTAGGTTAGTTTCTAGAGAGAGAAGCTCACCTTTCCCTCTAGAATTAGGGCTCTTAATTAGGGTTATTCCATCTTAGATCTACGCATAATTTTTTGTTCTTATCTTGTTTTCTTTATGATTTTTTGTTCTTATACCTTTGTTCTTCTTAGTTCTCTTGTTAATTTTCCTTTTCATGCCTCTTTTATATTGATGCCTCTTATTGGATTGGGACTTTTTTTAATGTAATTTATGTTTTCATGTTGTTGATGTTTAATTGAGTTGTTGTTATTGTTAATTCCTTGCAATTGGTAGTTGTAGATTTTACTATTCTTGCACATTTACCATGCTTTCATTTTATGCCTTCCAAGTGTTTGACAAAATGCTTGGTTGGGCTTTAAAGTAGATCTTTGAGCATTTTTGGCTTGGAAAGAGTAATTAGGTAATCTTGAGTCATCAATACCCAACTCATGTTGGTGATCTAGAGTTGTTAGCTAATATTGTTTCCTTCGACACTAATCTTTTACTAATTTAATTAGTAAGTTGATTAGGACTTTTGGGTTGAGATTAGCTAGTCTTATTAGACTTTCCTCGAGTGTGAAGATAATATTACACCTTCTTCCATCGTCAGGGATGACGTAATAAGATAAATTCTCGTTTATTATTGTGATATGATTAACTAGTCTTGTTTGAAGTTCTCCCTATGTGAAGATAACATGATACCTTCTTCCATTTGTTGGAGTTGACTAAATAAGATGAATTAATCATTGTATGACTAGGATAGAGAGCCTATATTCTCAATCTTTGCCATGAATGTCTCTCTTTATTACTTGCTTTCTTTAATTGCTTGCTTGATTAACTTTTCTTGTCATTTATTTTCTTGCCTATTTACCAAATCAAAACCCCTTTGTACCTTCACAGCCAATAATTGACCACTTCATTGCAATTCCTTGTGAGACGACCCGAGGTTTAAATACTTCTGTTAAATTTTCATTAGGGTTTGTATTTGTGACAACCAAATTTATATTGGGAGGATTGTTTGTTGGTTTGGAAGCTATGCTTACAACGAAGTTCTTATTCATATAAGAGGAATTTCTAAACCAACAACAAACTTCTTTCTTCATCAAACACTAGCCTCGGCGTTTAGCTTCAGACTTGGCTTTTTTTTGAAAGACGAGTCACTTGGCGTAGTGCCATAGGAGGTTTGGTTCCATGAAAATGGTTGCTCATTATGGGCGTTAAACTCCCACCTGGCATTGAACATTAGGTCCTTCGGGCTTCTAGAGTGTTAAACGCCCTCCCTGGCATTTAACGCCAGCTCCTTTTTTGCCAATTGTAGCGCTAAACACCCAGTGATAAACCCCAATTTTGTGATTTATCTTATGTTGAATTTAAGAGATTTTATCAACTTATCTCACATTTATTCAATGAAATAGCATAGTTTTGTGAATTTCTCCTAATTTGTGCTTAAGAGTGAAAACATGCTTTTTAGGCCTTAAAATTGCTAATTTTAATTAACTTTAATTCCATTCGATACCTTGATATGTTTGTTAAGTGATTTTAGGTTTAAAAGGCAAAGATTGGATTGAAGAGATGAAGAAAAAGCATGCAAAAATGGAGAATTCATGAAGAAATGAGAATTTAGTAATCTGCCCAGCGACGCGTGTACGTGGCCCACGCATGCGCGTGGGAAGGAATTGTCAAGGTGACGCGTACGCATGGGCGTACGCGTGACAAGCGGCATGTGACCTCATTAAAGGCAAAATGCTGGGGGCGATTTCTGAGCTCAAGGAGGCCCAAATCCAACTTATTTCTGATGCTTTTGAACCCAAGAATTGTTAGGGAATGAGGGGAGGGGGAAGTAGTCATAGTATAGTTTTTCATCATGTTTTAGGTTAGAATTCTAGAGAGTAGTTCTCCCTTCTCTCTAGAATTTAGGGTAGTTTAGGTTAAATTTTCTTAGATCCAAGTTTTATTTCTTGTTTTTAGTTCAACTCTCTTTATATTTTATTGTTCTATTGCCATGATCTTCTTAGTTTTTCTTGTTGCTTTCTTTATGTTGCCATTTTTACTTTCATGAACCTTTGTTGGATTTCTATTTTCTTTTTATGCAATTTTATGTTTCCATGTCTTTTTATGTTTATCTTAATTGCCATTGTTGATTTATTGCTCATGTTAGCTATAGCTTTTATTAATTGTGCACTTTTTGATGTTTACTTTTATTGCACTCTAGGTGTTTGATGAAATATTTTCACTAGTTTTAGAGTAGTTTTCTATACTCTTGGCCTAGGCTAAGGGAATTGGGTGACCTTGAGTCGTTGGGTCTCATTAAATTGATGATTTGAGAACCCTTAGTGGTCAATTTGATACCCATTAACGCTAGCCTACTACTAAATCAATTAGTAGCTAGGTTGGGACTTATGGGTTGATGTTGATCTAGCCTATTTGACGTACTTCAAGCATAGAAGTAGACTTAATGGGTTGGTCCCTCATAATTGTCAACACATGCTTTGTACACAAGGATGATAATCTCAATTTTCATGCCTTAGCCAAGAGTTTTTTTCTTTTCTTTATTAGTTAATTGTCATTTACTTTCTTGTTATTTACTTTTCTTGTCAAATACCAAATCAAACCCCCTTGCCCCTTCATAGCCAATAATTGATTACTTCATTGCAATTCCTTGTGAGATGACCCAACGTTTAAATACTTCAGTTTATTTTTATTGTGGTTTGTACTTGTGACAACCATATGAAAACTTTGATTGAGTGTTGTTTATTGGTTGGAAACTATACTAGCAACAGAATTATTTTGTGAAAATTCCTAACCGACGAAAACCCTTTTTCACCCAGCTGGCGTTTAGCGCCAATTCATTTGATTCCATTGTTCCCTAGGGTGTTCTGTTTCTCCTTCAGAGTCTTCTTGTCCCTGTTCTGCATACTTTGCATGACCACAAACATGATTAAACCAAGAAAAACTATGAATAAAAGTAATAAAAAAATGCATGAAAATCAAACTAAAAGAGAAACTAAAGGATACTTATAGTTGGGTTGCCTCCCAACAAGCACTTCTTTACCGTCACTAGCTTGACGATTAGCTCTACTAGGGAAGGGGTGATAATATTGGCTTATCTCTTTACCCCTCACTGTGAACTTCTTTCCTATGCTATCATGGATTAACTCAATGTGCTCATAAGACAGGATCCTGTTCACTGTATGAGGCATAATTGGACTCTTAGTGATTACAACCTTTATTCTGGGTGAGAAATCCTCAGTGGGAATCTTCTTGATCCTCCAACCTCTAGGCACCTTCTTCTTGGGGCCTCTTTCCTTGGTGAATGATGCCATCCCAACACCAAACTTAGGTTTGATGTTAGGGAGAATTTTGTTGGTTCCAACCAAACGAGGCTTGAATAATGAACTCTGCTTTGCATCAGTCAAGTACCCTTGGAGGCTAGGGTTAGTGGGTTCATTTTTCATGCTAGTGGCTCCTTTATCTGAGTGATGTAAAGGTCTAAAAACCTTGAATACCAAGTAATCCTCACGCATCCTCAAAACCAGCTCACCTTTTTCCACATCAATCAAAGCTCTCCTAGTGACCAGAAATGGTCTTCCAAGGATTAGAGAATCATTTGCATCCTCTTTCATGTCAAGGATCACGAAGTCTGAAGGGAGGAAAAGCTCTCCAACCTTGACCAAGACATTCTCTACTATTCCATATGCTTGTTTCAAAGACTTGTCTGCCATTCGTAGTGCTATCCTTGTCGGTTGTGCCTCTTAGATTCCGAGCTTCTTCATTACAAACAAGGGCATTATATTGATGCCTGCACTAAGATCACACAGGGCCTTGTCAAAATTGATGTTCCCAACAGTGCATGGAATCTGAAAGCTTCCTGGGTCTGGCATCTTCTTTGGTAAAATACTCTGAATTAATGCACTGCATTCCTCAGTTAAGACCACTCTTTCATCTCCCTTCAGAGCCTTCTTTTCAAAGAGTAAACCCTTCATAAACTCAACATACTAAGGCATATGTCCCAGTACCTCAACAAAAAGAATATTTATCTATAACCTTTTGAAGACTTCCAAGATTTGCGGGAATCGCCCATCCTTGGTCTCCTTTTAGAACTTCTGAGGGTATGATGATTTGGGCTGGGGCTCGGATGCCTTGGGTGAAGTGTGTATTATGGTGTCTTCAGCCTTTTTTATAGCTTCAACAACTTGTGCTTCCTCCTTTGCCACCAGTCACTATGATGGACTTGCATTCTTCCTTTGGATTTACCGCTGTGTCACCATGAAGAGTGTTTGGAGGTCTCTCATGTATTTGCTTGCTCAACTGATCCACTTAGACTTCTAAGTTTCAAATTGAAGCTATGGTCTCCTGCATGAAACTCTGAGTGTTTTTGGAAAGTTCTGCAATTATAAAAGCTAGATCAAAAGTGTTCTGAGGCTGGAAAGTTGCTTGTTGATGCTGAGAGGGTTGGAACTAGCAGTTGTTAAATTTTTTCTGATTGAAATCGCCTTGAGAGTTGTTATTGAAATTCAGATGAGGCTTCTGGGGTTGCTCTCTCCACCCAAATTTTGGGTGATTCCTCCATCCCTAATTAAATGTGTTAGAGTAAGGATCATTACCAGGATTTCTAGAGGAATTCCCATATAGTTAACCTGTTCAGGAGTGGGTTAAGCATAGCCATAAGTCTCCTGTTGGTTGAAACCACTACTCATGTCATAAGATGCATCTTGAGTATTAACAGTCGAGACTTACATCCTACTCAAGTGCTGAGTAATCATGCTGATTTGTTGAGACGTGGCCTTGTTTTACACAAGAATGGCCTCCAAAGTATCTAGCTCCATAACTCCTTTCTTCAGAAGATTCTTCTCAGAGGTGTACAAGTATTGGTTGTTAGCAACCATCTCAATTAACTTATTGGCCTATTCAGGGGTCTTCTTCATGTACAGAGAGCCACCGACAGAATTGTCCAAAGACATTTTGGCCATCTTTGAGAGTCCATCATAGAAGATCTTTAACGTAATCTAGTCTGAGGACATATCAAGAGGGCACTTCCTGATCATTGACTTGAATCTCTCCTAGGCTTCATAGAGGGGCTCACCATCTCTCTGCTTGAAAGTCAGAACATCTGTTCTCAGCTTAATTAGCTTCTAAGGAGTGAAGAACTTGGTTAGAAACTTTTTAACCACCTTGTCCCAAATGTCCAAGCTTTCCTTGGGCTAATTATCAAGCCACTGCTTTGCTTTATCCCTCACAGCAAATGGGAAGAGCATGAGCTTATAAACATCTAGATTCATTCCATTAGTCTTCACAGTATCACAGATCTGTAGAAAATTAGAGATGAACAAATTTGGGTCTTCCTGCGGGAGTCCATAAAACTGACAGTTTTGTTGCACCAGAGTGATCAACTGTGGCTTCAGCTCAAAGTTATTTGCGCCAATTAGGGGCACCACAATACTGTGCCCATAGAAATCAGGAGTGGGGGCAATATATGAGCCAAGCATCTTTATAGGCTGTTTATTACCATTTGGATTCTCAACATTAGTGTTGGGATCCATGGTGAGCTCTTTAGCTTCCTTCTCAAAAGTGTCCTTGAGATTCTCTCCGGCTTTGTAAGCTCTAGCTTGTTGCAAACGTCGCCTCAAGGTCCTCTCTAGTTCAGAATCAAACTCAAGAAGGAATTTTTTGTTCCTGTTCCTTCTCATAAAAAAATAAAAAATAAAAAAAGGTGGGAATCTCTACATCAGAATGTAGAGAATTCCCCGTGAGGTATCCCATGTAAAAGAAATAAAATAAAATAAACTAAATGATTAATACTAAAAATTCAAAATTAAAGAAAAATAGGAACCACTAATTTCGAAACTTAAGAAAAGAAAATTAATCAAGAAAAACAAAATAAAATTACTAAAGGGGCACACCAAACTTAAATTCAAATATTAAAGAGAAATATTTTAACTAAAATAAAGTTAAGAATTTGAAGAAAAAAATTAAGAACAAAAACAAATAAAACTATAAATTGAAAGCACCAAACTTAATTTCAAAAATTAAGAAAAAGTTTTAAAATAAAGTTAAACTAAATTTTCGAAAATTAAATAAGAAAGAAAAAAAATCAAAAGCTAAAAATGCCTAATCTAAGAAATCAGACGACTGGTAGTTGTCAATCACAATCAATCCCCAGCAACAACACCAAAAACTTGATGCGGATTTTTGAATACTCACAAACTAATCGGCAAGTGCACCAGGTCATATCAAGTAATACCTCAGGTGAGTGAGGGTCGATCCCACGAGGATTGATGGACTGAGCAACAATGGACAAATGATCCACTTAGTTAGGCAAGCAGAAATTTATGTTTTGAGAGTTGTAAAACGTATTAAACAGTAAATTTAGAAAATTAAAAAGCAAATGATAAAAGTAGTATGAAAATATATGAGAGAAAATAGTTAAGACTTCAGAGTTATTTATTCATCCGGATTAAGTTTTCTTACCAACTATTTTAATCATGCAAGAGTCGTTTCACAGCAAACTGTAATTGACTAAACCTTAATGTCTTAGTGATTTAGTCTCCTCTAACCCAACTTAATCGCCAATGTCTTGGTCACTTAATTTAGATTAGATGGTGAAGAGTAATTCTAGTTTATGGCCACAGAAAACCTAATTACCCAAAGCTAAACGAATTATATGTCACGTATCCAGATTAGTTCAAGTAATTAGCAATTTAGGAGGAATTTGCTTTCAAGTTGTTGTTGAAGTGAGATAGCTCTGTCGAGAATCCCAAGAACACATGTAGAACAAGGGTTATATTGTCGTTCTATCCAGATTCACAAGATGAAGAACAAAAGCAATATGTGAAACTGAATCAATAAATTAATTAAAATAGAAAAGCAATAGTCTTAATCCATAGAAATAAATAGAGCTCCTAACCTTAACCGATGAGGTTTACTGGCTCATGACTTACAGAGAAAACAAGGGTTCTGAAAAGTGAAACGTGCGGAAGTGAGAAGATCCTCCTAAAGGGTGAATCTTTTCCCTTTTATATCTAACCTAATTTAATTTGAAACTAAAATAAAATAAGAAATCATAAACCAAAAAGATTTTGTTTGTAAATAAAAATTATAAAAATAAAAGATAAGATAATAACTAAAAGCTAAATCCACTAAAGATGCTCTTTGAGTGGGACAGCTAAATGCTCTTGTCTTCACTGATTGCTGGTGCTAAATGCTTGCTGGGCGTTTTGCTCCCAAGGGGAAAGCTTTGAAACTTTTCTTTTTTGCTCAATACTCTACCAAATTGATCCAAATTTCACCTGAAATAATAAAAACACCAGAAAAACTCAAAGTAGCATCCAAAGAGGATTTTAACCTAAAATGTAACTAAACTTATTAAATTCCAACTAAATTTAACTAGAAAATAAGCCTAAAATGGGTATAAGATATTCACGTATCACCTACTCTCATTGTAAGAAAACACCTCTATTGCCACACTTTTAAAGCATGGCGAAAAGGTGAAAAAAGCGTGACGATATCTTTTCGCCACGATTTTTGAGCTACCGCCATGCTTTTGAAAGGGTCTGCAAGCTTGGCGGTTGCTCTATCGCCACGCCTTTGGAAACCTATTGCCATGCTTTTTTTGCCACATTTTTTACAAATTTCCACGCTTAAAAGCATGGCCATATGTGAGATATGTTCATGCTTTTAAAGTGTGCCAATAGAGAGAGATATGCCAAGCTTTTAAAGCACGGCAATAGAGGGAGCTATGGCCACGTTTTAAAAGCGTGGCGATAATGAGATATGGCTACGCTTTTAAAATGTTGCAATAGTCTTATCAAATTAAAAAAAAAAACCTTTTCTGACTTTACCTTTATTGCTGCACAATATAAATTTTTAGTCATTTTTTATTATCAAACCTATAAATATAGTATGAAATTTTTATTACAAGACAAATCAAACAGTAATTAGTGACAATTATAATTTTTTCTATAATTTTTTTATACATTAAAAAACTAATACTCAAATACAAAATAAATCTCGAGTTCAAAACTCTGATTTCTCAACAAGCTTCTCAACCTGAGCATGAAAGCACTAGGATATGGGAGAAAGGGTTAAATTCCAAAACTAAAAACTGAAGAAAAATACAGAAACAATACAACTTAAACCCTAAGTCCTTTGCTGTTCCTCCTTTCTCTAGCCCTCTCATACTTCATTCCCTTAGATTGTACATAAGGCTTGGTATGGTTGTGAGGAACACCAGGAGCAGGACCAAAGTGTTTCACAGCTTCCTTGGAGTTTTTTGGGCCTCTAAGAAGGACCTATATTGATACAACAATATATAAACCAAATTAACCATCTAAAAACTGATCACTTCAATATTTCCAAATCCATCCTATCATAATGCATAGTACCATTATAATTCACAAATGAATCTATGCTTGATTTTATGTGATTCATTCAATCAAACGATATAAATATTGTTTGAACCAGTCCAACTCAAATATCCATTGATAAGTTTATATATAATAGTCATAGACATAATTTGAAACTAGTAAGTGGATTATATATCTAATCTACGCATACTGTGTTCTGTTCGAGAGGTGCCCTAAGTGCAAGTTGATCCAATGTCAAGCATTCACCACCAACCTTCTTTATTCTAGCCCGTGCAGTCTCTATAAACATGAGTGTGGTAACCTTCAATGCAAGAACTTCATACACTCTGATATCATCAGTTACAGTTCTCACTACCACGGCAATTTTACCTTCCTGCATCAATAAAACAAACATCCAATGGAGAGTATAAGTACAGAAAACTTAAAAAAATTCATATGTTACCACTGAGAAAGATAAGAGAGGAAAAAACAAACCTTGGCCTTCATAAAGTTAATCAAGTGACAGAGAAAGCAGGGGCTAGTTAACCTTGCTCATGAACAAGCGCTTCAGTATCACGGCATTGAAAATGCTGCCGATCCTCCTCACAAGGAAGCGGTAAAGCTGATCATGTCACACTAAATTCAAACCGTTTAAATGCATACTTTGATAAACGGTGCACCAAATTGTGATCACACTTTTCACAACTCCGCACAACTAACCAGCAAGTGCACTGGGTCGTCCAAGTAATACCTTACGCGAGTAAGGGTCGATCCCAAGGAGATTGACGGCTTAAAGCAAGCTATGATCATCTTGGAAATCTCAGTCAGGCGGATTCAAATGGTTATGAGGTATTGATGATTAAAAGGCAAATAAAACGGAAGATAACATAGAGATACTTATGTAATTCATTGGTGGGAATTTCAAATAAGTGTTTGGAGATGCTTTGTTGCTTCTGAACCTCTGCTTTCCTATTGTCTTCATCCAATCATGCATCCTCCCTTCCATGGCAAGCTGTATAATCCTCTCAGTAAAAATGGTCCGGCTACGGTTTCTGTACGACTAATCAATTGTCGAATTTCTCGTCTCAGATGAAAAATACCAGGCACAGCTACCACAGGGCTAATCATCTGTCGGTTCTCACTTGGGTCAGAATAGGATCACTGGATCCTTTTGCACACCGTCATTGCACCCAATAGTAAAAAGTGCTATATATACTAAACTAGTTACTAGGGTTTACAGAAAAATGAGTAACTAAGTGCAGATAGTGCAGAAATCCACTTCCAGGGCCCACTTCGTGTGTGTTTGGGCTGAGTTTTGAAGCTTTCACGTGCATAGGCCATCCTTGGAGTTAAACGCTAGCTTGGATGCCAATTTGAGCGTTTAACTCCAGTTCTGGTGCCAGTTCCAGCGTTTTACGCCAGAAAATGGTCTTTGGTGGACGTTTAGACGCCAGTTTGGTCCATCAAATCTCGAGAAAAGTATAGACTATTATATATTTTTGAAAATCCCAAGATGTCTACTTTCTAACACAATTGAGAACGCGCCAATTGGACCTCTGTAGCTCTAGAAAATCCACTTCGAGTGCAGGGAGGTCAGAATCCAACAGCATCTGCAGTCCTTTCTCAGCCTCTGAATCAGAGTTTCGCTCAGGTCCTTCAATTTCAGCCAGAAAATACTTGAAATCACAAAAAACACACAAACTCATAGTAAAGTCCAGAAATGTGATTTTTTCATAAAAACTAATAAAAATATACTAAAAAGTAACTAAAACATACTAAAACTACCTAAAAACAATGCCAAAAAGCGTATAAATTATCCGCTCGTCACAACACCAAACTTAAATTGTTGCTTGTCCCCAAGCAACTAAAAATAAAATAGGATAAAAAGAAGTGAATATACAATAAATTCCAAAACATCAATGAAGCTTAGTTCTAATTAGATGAGCAGGACTAGTAGCTTTTTGCTACTGAACCGTTTTGGTATCTCACTTTATCCTTTGAAGTTCAGAATGATTGGCATCCATAGGAACTCAGAATTCAGATAGTGTTATTGATTCTCCTAGTTCAGTATGTTGATTCTTGAACACAGCTACTTATGAGTCTTGGCCGTGACCCTATGCATCTTGTTTTCCAGTATTACCACTGGATACATAAATGCCACAGACAAATAATTGGGTGAACCTTTTCAGATTGTGACTCAGCTTTGCTAGAGTCTCTAGTTAGAGGTGTCCAGAGTTCTTAAGCACACTCTTTTGCTTTGGATCATGACTTTAACCACTCAGTCTCAAGCTTTTCACTTGAACCTTTATGACACAAGCACATGGTTAGGGACAGCTTGATTTAGCCGCTTAGGCCAGGATTTTATTCCTTTGGGCCCTCCTATCCACTGATGCTCAAAGCCTTGGATCTTTTTTACCCTTGCCTTTTAGTTTAAAGGGTTACTGGCTTTTTCTGCTTGCTTTTTTTTTCTTTATTTAATTTTTCGCAAGCTTTGTGTTTTTCACTACTTTTTCTTGCTTCAAGAATCAATTTTATGATTTTTCAGATTATCAATAACATTTCTCTTTTTTCATCATTCTTTCAAGAACCAACAATTTTAACATTTATAAACTTCACTATCAAAAATATGCACTGTTCAAGTATTCATTCAGAAAACAAAAAGTATTGCCACCACATCAATATAATTAAACTAATTTCAAGATAGAATTCGAAATTCATGTACTTCTTGTTCTTTTGCAATTAGAAACATTTTTCATTTAAGAAAGGTGAAGGATTCATAAGGCATTCATATCTTTAAGACATAGACACTAGACACTAATGATCATGTAATAAAGACACAAACATAGACAAAACATAGAGCATAAGAACCGAAAAATAGAAAAATAAGAACAAGAAAATTAAAAAACGGGTCCACCTTAGTGATAGCGGCTAGTTCTTCCTCTTGAAGATCCTATGGAGTGCTTAAGCTCCTTAATATCTCTTCCTTGCCTTCGTTGCTCCTCCCTCATGGCTCTTTGGTCCTCTCTGATTTCATGGAGGATGATGGATTGCTCTTGGTGCTCCATTCTTAGTTGCTCCATGTTGGAACTCAAATCTCCTAAAGAGGTGTTGAGTTGCTCCCAATAGTTGTGTGGAGGAAAATGCATCCCTTGAGGCATCTCAGGGATTTCTTAATGAGGGACTTCGTCATGCTCTTGTTGAGGTCCATGAGTGGGCTCTCTTGTTTGTTCCATTCTCTTTTTAGTGAAGGGCTTGTCTTCTTCAATGAGGATGTCTTCCTCTACGACAATTTCAGCTGAATTGCATAGGTGACAGATGAGATGAGGGAAGGCTAACCTTGCCAAAGTGGAAGGCTTGTCAGCCACCTTGTATAGTTCTAGAGGTAAGATCTCATGAACTTCCACTTCCTCTCCAATCATGATATTATGGATCATGATAGCCCGATCCACAGTCACTTTGGACCGGTTGCTAGTAGGAATGATAGAGCATTGGATGAACTCCAACCATCCTCTAGCCAAGGGTTTGAGGTCAAGCCTTCTCAGTTGAACCGGCTTGCCTTTGGAGTCTCTCTTCCATTGGGCTCCTTCCACACAGATGTCCATGAGGACTTGGTCCAACCGTTGATCAAAGTTGACCCTTCTTGTGAAAGGATGAAAATCTTCTTATATCATTGGCAAGTTGAATGCCAACCTCATGGTTTCTAGACTGAAATTCAAGTATTTCCCCCGAACCACTGTGAGCCAATTCTTTGGGTTCGGGTTCACACTTTAACCATGGTTCTTAGTGATCCATGCATTAGCATAGAACTCTTAAACCATTAAGATTCTGACTTGTTGGATGGGGTTGGTGAGAACTTCCCAGTCTCTTCTTTGAATCTCTTGTTGGATCTTTGGATATTCGCTCTTTTTGAGCTTGAAGGGGACCTCGGGGATCACCTTTTTCTTGGCCACAACTTCATAGAAGTGGTCTTGATGGACCTTTGAGATGAATATCTCCATCTCCCACGACTCGGAGGTGGAAGCAATTGCCTTCCCTTTCTTCTTTCTAGAGGTTTCTCCGGTCTTAGGTGCCATTAATGGTTATGGAAAAGCAAAAAGCAACACTTTTTCCCATACCAAACTTAAAAGTTTGCTCGTCCTCGAGCAAAAGAAGAAAGAAATGAGGAGAAGAAGAAGAAACAGAGGAGATGGAGGTGTAGGAGTGGTTCAGCCAAGGGGGTTGGGAGTGTTTGTGATGTGTGAAAATGAAGGAGTAAGGAAGGGTATTTATAGGGTATGGGGGAGGGTATCCGTGTGATAGGGGTGGGGTTTGGGAGGGAAATGGTTTGAATTTGAGTGGGTGGGGGTAGGTGAGTTATATGATGGGAAATAGTTGATGGATGTGAGTGGTGAAGAGATTATGGAGAAGAGTGTAGTATTTGGGGGAGAGTGTTTTGGAAAGGTGTGAAGAGGAATGAGAGTGAGTTAGGGTAGGTAGGGATCCTGTGGGGTCCACAGATCCTGAGGTGTCAAGGATTTATCATTCCTGCACCTTTCTGGCATTTAAATGCCCTCTGTGTGGAATTTCTGGCGTTTAACGCCCAGTTTGGCAGCATTCTGGGCGTTAAACGCCAGAACTGGCAGCCAGACTGGGCGTTAAACGCCCATTCTGCTATCCTTACTGGCGTTTAACACCAATTAGACACCAGACACCCTCTATTGGCATTAAACGCCAGTCTGTGTGCCATTTCCGGCGTTTAACACCCAGAATACTGCCAGAGTGGGCGTTAAACGCCCATTTTGCTATCCTTACTAGCGTTTAAATGCCAGTAAGCTCGTCCTCTAGGGTGTGCTGTTTTTGATGCTGTTTTTTATTCTGCTTTAATTTTCGCAGCTGTATTTGTGACTTCACATGATCATCAACCTAAAGAAAACATAGACTAACACTAGAAAATAAAATGAAAAAGTAATTAATATAGATAAATAAAATTGGGTTGCCTCCTAATAAGCGCTTCTTTAATGTCAATAGCTTGACAGGAAGCTCTTACAGAGCTTCACAGATGCTCAGAGCATGATTGTGGCCTCCCAACATCAAACATAGAGTTTGAGTGTAGGGACTCTACTTGACTCTGTACTGAGAGAAGCTTTTCATGCTTCTTCTCCATGTTTACAGAAGAAGATCCTTGAGTCTTAAACAACAGGTAGTCCTGATTCAATTAAAGGACTAACTCTCCTCTGTCCACATCAATCACAGCCCTTGTTGTGGCTAGGAAGGATCTTCCAAGGATAATAGATTCATCCTTATCCTTCCCACTGTCTAGGATTATGAAGTCAGCAGGGACGTAAAGGCCTTCAACCTTCACTAAGACATCCTCTACAAATCCATAAACCTGTTTCATTGATTTGTCTGCCATCTCTAGTGAGATTCTTGCATCTTGTACCTCAAAGATCTATAGTTTCTCCATTATAGAGAGTGGCATGAGGTTGATACCTGACCCCAAGTCACACAGAGCCTTTTCAAAGGTCATGGTGCCTATGGTGCAAGCTATTAAGAACTTTTCGGGGTTCGGTTTCTTTTGAAGCAATGTTTGCTGAATCCATGTATTCAGTTTATTGATGAGCAATGGAGGTTCATCCTCCCAAGTTTCATTACCAAATAACTTGGCATTCAGCTTCATGATTGCTCCTAGATACTGAGCAACTTACTCTTCAATAGTGTCTTCATCCTCTTCAGAGGAAGAATATTCATCAGAGCTCATGAATGACAATAGTAAGTTCAGTGGAATTTATATGGTCTCTGTATGAGCCTCAGATTCCTCTAGTTCCTCAATAGGGAACTTATTATTGGTCAGTGGACGTCCCTTGAGGTCTTCCTCACTGGGAATCACTACCTTTTCACTCTCTCCATGTTTGGCCATTTTGGTTATAGTTATGGCCTTGCACTCTCTTTTGGGATTCTCTTCTGTATTGCTTGGGAGAGTACTAGAAGGAGTTTCAGTAACTCTTTTACTCAGCTGACCCACTTGTGCCTCCAAATTTCTGATGGAGGACCTTATTTCATTCATGAAACTAAGAGTGGTTTTAGATAGATTAGAGACTATGTTTGCTAACCCAGAGAGGCTCTGCTCAGAATTCTCTGTCTGTTGCTAAGAAGATGATGGAAAAGGTTTGCTATTGCCAAACCTATTTCTCCCACCATTATTATTATTGAAGCCTTGTTGAGGCTTCTGTTGATCCTTTCATGAGAAATTTGGATGATTTCTCTATAAAGGATTATAGGTGTTTCCATAGGATTCTCCCATGTAATTCACCTCTTCCATTGCAGGATTCTCAGGGTCATAAGCTTCTCCTTCAGAGGAGGCTTCTTTAGCACTGCCGGATGTAGCTTACAATCCAGTCAGATTCTAAGAAATCATATTGACTTGCTGAGTCAATATTTTGTTCTGAGCCAATATGGCATTCAGAGTATCAATATCAAGAACTTCTTTTTTCTGAGTCATCCTGTTATTCACAGGATTTCTTTCAGAAATGTACATGAACTAGTTATTTGCAACCATCTCAATGAGTTTCTGGGCTTCTGCAGGGGTTTTTAAATGAAGGGATCCACTAGCAGAATGGTCCAAGGACATCTTGGACAATTCAGACAGACCATCATAGAATATACATAGGATGCTCCATTCTGGAAGTATGTCAGAAGGACACCTTTTGGTTAATTTCTTGTATCTTTTCCAAGCTTCATAGAGGGATTCACCTTCCTTTTGTATGAAGGTTTGGACTTCCACTCTAAGCTTGCTCATCTTTTGAGGTGGAAAGAATTTGGTTAAGAAAATATTGACCAACTTTTCCCAAGAGTTCATGCTTTCTCTAGGTTGTGAGTCCAACCATGTTCTAGCTCTGTCTCTTACAGCAAAGGGGAAAAGCATAAGTCTGTAGACCTCGGGATCAACCCCATTGGTCTTAACAATATCATAGATTTGCAAGAATTCAGCTAAGAACTGATGAGGATCTTCCGATGGAAGTCCATGAAACTTGCAATTCTGCTGCATTAGAGAAACTAATTGATGCTTAAGCTCAAAGTTGTTTGCTCTAATGACAGGAATTGAGATGCTTCTTCCATAGAAGTTGGAAGTTGGTGCAGTATAGTCACCAATCATCTTCCTTGCATCTCTTGCATTGTTGTTGGGTTCGGCTGCCATGTCTACTTCTTATTCAAAATTTTCTGAAAGGTCCTCTCCGGAGTGTTGTGCTTTAGCTTCTCTTAGCTTCTTCTTTAGAGTCCTTTCAGGTTCAGGATCAGCTTCAACAAGAATGTTTTTATCCATGTTTCTGCTCATATGAAAAAGAAGAGAACAAAAGGGAGTAGTGAAATCCTCTATGTCACAGTATAGAGATTTTTTGATGTGTTAAAAGAAAAGAAGAATAAAGGAATGAGGTAGAGAGAGAATAAGAAGAATTCGAACACAGAGGGAGAGAGAGGGTTCAAATTATAAGTAGAAGAGAAGTGTTAGCAAATAAATAGAAAGAGATGAGAGAGAGAGTATTCAAAAACTAAAACTAAAACAATTAGTTAATTAAAAAGATTTTGAAAAAGTGGTTAGTGATTTTCAAAAATTGGAAGTGGAAAAGTGGTTAGGTGGTTTTGAAAAAGATAAGAAATAGTAATTAGTTGAAAAAGATTTGAAAATAATTTTAAAAAGATAAAAAGTTAGAAAAAAGAATTTGAAATCAAAATTTAAAAAGATATGATTGAAAAAGATTTGATTTTAAAAAGATATGATTGAAAAGATATGATTGAAAAAGATTTGATTTTTAAAATTGATGACTTGACTAATAAGAAATTAAAAGATATGATTCTAAAATTCAAAGGTTGAACCTTTCTTAACAAGAAAGTAACAAACTTGCAATTTTTTGAATCAAAACATTAATTGTTAGCAAGGATTTTTGAAAATGTTGAAAGATAAGATTTTAAAATTATGATTTAAAACATGAAAATTTGAAAAAATTTGAATTGGAAATGAAATTACCTCCCTTGTGTCATCCTGGCGTTAAACGCCCAGAATGCTATCCATTCTGGCGTTTAACGCCCATTTGGCTGCCTCTTTGGGCGTTTAACGCCCTGGCTGGCGTTAAACGCCAGAAATCCTTCTTTACTGCGCGTTTTTCTAAATGCCCAGAATGCTGCCAGTTTTGGCGTTAAATGCCCAGAACGCTATCCATTCTGGCGTTTAACAACCAGAATGTTACCTTGACTGGCGTTAAACGCCCAGAATGATAGCCATTCTGGCGTTTAACGCCCAAATTGCCTCTTTACTATCGTTTTAACTCCAGTGAGCAAGTAATGCATGCAAGGACACTTTGAATGTCAAGATGAACACCAAGAACACTTTGAAGATCATGATGAACATCAAGGACATATCTTTGAAAATTTTTAAGAAAAGAAAGACATGCAAGGCGCCAAACTTAGAAATTTTGAATGTTCAAACACTATGATTTTGAAAATAAATATGAAAAACAACATAAAACACAAAACAGGAAAATCATAAGATTAGACAAAGGAAATCATAAAGAACCACTCGAAGATCACAGAAGAACACAATGCATGAATTTTTTTCCGAAAACTTAGGAAAATTAAAAACATGCAATTGACACCAAACTTAGGATTTGACACTAGACTCAAAAGAGAAACACAAAATATTTTTTTGGTTTTTATGATTTTTATAAACTTTTTTTGTATTTTTCGAAAACAAAAATAAAAAGCTTAAACATAAAATAAAATTACCCAATCTAAGCAACAAGATAAACCGTCAGTTGTCCAAACTCGAACAATCCCCAGCAACGATGCCAAACACTTGGTGCACGAAATTGTGATCACACTTTTCACAACTACGCACAACTAACCAGCAAGTGCACTGGGTCGTCCAATGACTACGTTGAACATCATGTAGACCGCTTGTGGTTGTCAGGCACATGGATCTTGGCTAAGCGAGTAATGAAGATTGTGGGTAATTGGGTCACCCCCTTCATTCTGACTTAACTGAATTAAGTACGAGAGTATATCATGGAGAATAAGTAGGCGTGAATTGAAAGAGAAATAATAATACTTGCATTAATTCATGAAGAACATCAGAGCTCCTCACCTTAATCTATGAGGTGTAGAAACTCCACCGTAGAAAATACATAAGAGAAGAAGGTCTAGGCATGGCCGAATGGCCAGCCTCCCAAGTGGCATGTTAAATGAAAAAAAGGTTCAAAGACCTCTAATACAATAGTAAAAAGTGCTATATATACTAAACTAGTTACTAGGGTTTACAGAAAAATGTGTAACTAAGTGCAGATAGTGCAGAAATCCACTTTCAGGGCCCACTTGGTGTGTGTTTGGGCTGAGTTTTGAAGCTTTCACATGCATAGGTTATCCTTGGAGTTAAATGCTAGCTTGGATGCCAGTTTGAGCGTTTAACTCTAGTTCTGGTGCCAGTTTCGTTGTTTTACGCCAGAAAAGGGTCTTTGGTAGGCGTTTAGACGCAAGTTTTGGCCATCAAATCTCGGACAAAGTATTGACTATTATACATTGCTGGAAAGCCCAGGATGTCTACTTTCGAAGGCAATTAAGAGCGCGCCAATTAGGTTTCTATAGCTCAAGAAAATCCACTTCGAGTGCAGGGAGGTCAGAATCCAACAGCATCTGCAATCCTTTCTTAGCCTCTGAATCAGATTTTTGCTCAGGTCCTTCAATTTCAGCCAGAAAATACCTAAAATCACAGAAAAATACACAAACTCATATTAAAGTCCAAAAATATGATTTTTGCATAAAAAATAATAAAAATATACTAAAGAGTATCTAAAACATAATAAAAAAACTACCTAAAAACAATGCCAAAAAGCGTATAAATTATCCGCTCATCAATAAACAACAAATAAATCTCTAAAATAGATCAAAGTTTGCACAATTTATAGTTAAAGAGTTCCCTCGGTATAATGAAAGGAATAATCAAATGTTATCTATCATTAGCATGGTAAAGTATATCAGCATCATTGGGAACCTTGCAAATTACATGCACTAAAGTATTACTAAAAAGCATAAAATATAACGTTATTAATCAGAACATTATTAATCAGAATTTGTTACATATTAGAGAATGTGTTTGTTTTAGATCCTGATCTGCAATCCAGAAATTAATGACTAGTAATGAGCTAAAATGGACACTAGAAATTATGCATAGCAAATATAAGAACTCCCTAGGTGCAGTATAATAAACATCCACATGATTAAATCGTTCCAAAGAAGAAAAAAATTTAACTATATGATGAAATTTATCCAAGCAAGGACCACAAGCAGGGATTTATGGTTTTTAATAATTTTTAAATGATTGGCTCTATTCAAATCAAATACATAGCAGTGCAAATGAAACAGCCCGCTTTCCCCAAAAATGTCTAAGAATTAGCAAGGTTTAAGTATAAATGAACAAAAATCTCTACCTAAAATGCCCAGTTGTAGATTTTACAAGCCATGTGTTGAATTGAAAGTGATAGAAGGCCTCCCCTTTTTGCATTTCCAAACACTCCTGCCAAACAACTAAAGGAAGTGATAGAGAGGTAGAAGAGTAAGAAGAAAAGACTATAAAAGAAGCATGACGTGGTTATAAAACCAAGAAAACTATATAGTAGTTATTAAGAGCTTCCCCACATATATATAACATTATTGTAATAAAAGGAAAAAAGAGTTATTCATAGTAAGGAATAGAAACACATACATTGGACAAATATGAGAAATAATTAAGCATTGAAATATTTTAATTAAAATTAGAATAAATCAACAATAATTAAAACATGTTTTAATTATAATAAAAACAAATCAGAACCAAATAAGGATAACAAATCAACAATAATCAGAATAAGTTTCAATTAAAATCAGAATAAATAAAAAACAAACAAGGAGAACAAAGCAACAATAATCAGAACATATTTTAATTAAATTCATAATAGATCAGACCCAAACATGGAGAACAAATCAACATCATATGTAATTAAAATAAAAACATATCAGAATCAAACAAAGAGAACAAATCAACAATAATCAGAAGTTCAGAACAATAAATATACTTTATAAATTATGAAAACAAGTTCTGAAAAAATCTAGCATTATAAATTATAATAACAACGGTTAGACCTTAATCCTACTTTAGAAAAAAAAGTTCAGAATCATTACTAGAACCAGTGCCGAGAAGAAAAAGAGTGGTTGAGTAGGGGCTTGTGACCTTCCTCACCAAAAGAGCATCAACGCCGAGGAGAAGAAGATGAGCAGCGCTAAGAAGAAAGGAGCAGGAGTAGAACAGGAGGAGGAGCATCGAGGAGAAGAGGAGTAGCAGTAGGGCAACTACCTTCACACTTTGCGGTTGCTATTGGTGGTAACGTGACTAAGGTTCTCTGGCGAGCAGTGTGACGTAGAGAAGTTGTGCAGCGCGAAAGCAGAGTAGCCAGTTCTGAGAAGTAGTCCAGCAAAAGCAGAGCAGTGCCAATTTTGAGGAAAAACACAGTGAGGCCAGTGACAGTGGCTGATGGGTGTCTAAACGGTGGCCAATGGTGCCTATGCGTGCCCTAATATTGAGAGAGATAGAGGAAACTGTGTGTTGTGATGTGGTCTGTATCATAAAATTATTCAAATTTGGGGTTTATGGCGAGACCAGCGATAGTGGGAGTGCCAACGGAGGCATTGTAAGCACCGGCAATGTTCTTCGTTCTTCAGGGGTTATTAGGGTTTCGCCTTCAGTGCAATGGTTGTTAGTGACGGAGGCATTGTTGGGAGTGAGAGAGTCTCGAAGCGTGTTTAGAGTTATTAGTTTTTTTTAAACCTTTTGGCCACTGATATACCCTAATTTTGTGATTTATCTTGTGCTTAATTTGGGGGGATTTTATCACCTTTTCTCACATTTATTCAATGAAATAACATGGTTTTGTAATCCTCTCTTAATTTGTGCTTAAATGTAAAAACATGCTTTTTAGGCCTTTAATTGGTAATTTTAATTCAACTTTGATTCCACTAGATGCCTTGATGTGTTTGTTGAGTGATTTCAGGTTGAAAAGGCTAGGAATGGGTCAAAGGAGTGAAGAGAAAAGCATGCAAAGTGGAGAATTCAATGAAAAACAAGGATTTGGAGTGCACACGCCGACACGCACGCGTGACAGACGTGCACACGTGGATATGATGTCGTATGGCGACGCGTACACGTGACATGATGCGTACGCGTGGATGGAAAAATGCCAAGCGACGCGTCCACGTGACCCACGCGTACACGTTGCTGCTTGCACGTAACCTCATTAAAGTGAAAATGCTGGAGGCAATTTCTGGGATGCCTAGGCCCAAATCCAACTCGTTTCTGAGAGTATTTCAAGCTGAATTCAAGCTTGAGCAAGAGGGAAGCACTTAGTGTAGGATTGGCATCATGTAGGTTAGTTTCTAGAGAGAGAAGCTTCTTCTTCTCTCTAGAATTAGGGTTCTTAGGTTAATTACATCCTATATTTAGGGTTTGATTCTTGTTCTCATTTAGTTTTCTTTATGATTCCTTGATCTTATGCCTTTGATTCTTCTTAGTTCTCTTGTTACTTTTCCTATTATGTCTCTTTTATGTTCATGAATGCTCATATTGGATTTGGATCTCTTTTAATGATATTTGATGCTTGATGCTCTTTTATTGTTAATTTGAGTTGCTATTGTTATTTCCTTGCAATTGGTAGTTGGTAGATTTATTATTCTTGCATTTTTACTATGCTTTCATCTTATGCCTTTCATGTGTTTGACAAAATGCTTGGTTGGATGTTAGAGTATATCTTGAGCATTCTTGGCTTGAAAAAAGTAATTAGGTAATCTTGAGTCATCAACACCCAACTCATGTTGGTGATCTAGAGTTGTTAGCTAATATTGCTTTCATCGACGCTAATCTTTTGCTAATTTAATTAGTAAGTTGATTAGGACTTTTGGGTTGAGATTAGCTAGTCTTATTAGACTTTCCTTGAGTATGAAGATAATATTAAACCTTCTTCCATCGTCGGGGATGACGTAATAAGATAAATTCTTGTTTATTATTGTGATATGATTAACTAGTATTTTTTTACGTTCTCCCTATGTAAAGATAACATGATACCTTCTTCCATTTGTTGGAGTTGACTAAATAAGATGAATTAATCATTGTATGACTAGGATAGAGAGCCTATATTCTCAATCTTTGCCATGAATGTCTCTCTTTATTACTTGCTTTCTTTAATTGCTTGCTTGATTTACTTTTCTTGCTCATTTACCAAATCAAACTCCCTTTGTACCTTCATAGGCAACAATTGACCACTTCATTGCAATTCCTTGTGAGACGACCCAAGGTTTAAATACTTCGCTTAAATTTTCTTTGGGGTTTGTACTTGTGACAACTAAATTTTGATTGGGAGGATTGTTTGTTGGTTTGGAAGCTATGCTTACAACGAAGTTCTTATTCCTATAAGAGGAATTTCTAGACCACCAAATAAATTTTGCATCAAATGGCGCCATTGCCGGGGAATCGCAATGGTGCTATGTTATTGGCTATTGTATATATTGTGAATAGCTTGATTTTTGGTTTGTTTGTTAGTTTTTGCTAGTTGTAGGATTTTGCTCTCTTTGTTTCTTATTAGTATTTGTTTTTATTTTCTCTTGCTACTATGAATTCTCATCCTTTTGGCTATGAGCATGGTTACAACTATATTGTAGGAAATGGAAGCTTCAATAGGGATGTGCATCAAGGATTTGGGAATCAAAGGTGGGAGGAGCCTCAAACTTATGGACAACCTTATTGGCAACAACCTCCTTCGGCTTCTTATGGGTACAATCTAACTCTTGATGCATATCAATCTAATGTGTGTGATGACCCTCATTGTGGTTGTCAACCACAATCATCATACGCATATGAACCCCCTCCTCAATATAGCCCTCCACCATACTCCCAAGCCTCAAACCACTAACGGCCTCCATATGATCCTAACCCATATCCACCATACCAACCACCATATGAGCCATATCTAGAGCCACCATCATTCTAACACCAATACTCCCTAAAACCACAAATTCCACATACACCACCTCAAGACTTGCACCAATATGAACCACCTTCCAACTATAATACCCTTCCCTCAAATAATGAACCCTCTCTTCCACCACCGCCCTCCAATGAAGCCCTCATGCTAAAACAAAGAAATCTTAAATCTTATATCCTAAGGCAACAAGAGGAGACGGAAAAGGAGTTAAGGAGTTAGAAGCCAAGATGGCTATCATGGTAGAAGCCGTTAACAACATAGTCTCATCCTGCCTAAGCTTGCGCGATCAAGGCACTCCCATTGTTGAATGTGGAGAAGCAACCTAGTAGCTTGGTGAGGGAGTGAATTTGGCACTTCAAGGTGAGGAAGAAGAGTTAAAGCAAGAAGTGCAACAGGAGGAGGAGGTATAGATTAATGAACAAGAGGAAGTAGTGATTGGATATTTAGGATATGTTGAGTACATAGAGGAATCTCAAGTTGAAGAGCCTTCTTCCATGAAGTGTGAAATTGGTGCTAAGGAGGAGATTGTACAACCTCCGAAGCATATCATGGTTGAAGATTCTGAAAGGGTTGATAAAGAGATGGGTTCAATCATTGATAAGTTTCTATCTACAATTGAATCCTCTCCCATTGGGGTTGACATGGAGATTAAAGAAGGAGATACCTCACTTCCCACAAGCTTGGTGAGCAATGAAGAAGAGAAGAAATTGGAAGAAAGCCACCACGAAGAAAGATTGGAAGAAGTGGTACAAGCAACTAGTGGCCCTATATATGATGATTCCGCATCAATATGTGATCCTTTTGAGTTTGAGGAATCCTTCCCCACTATGCTTGGAATTGACGATGAGGTAGATTTTACTCAACCTCCTATCTATGATTGAAGAGCTTGAAGACATTGGTAAAGAAGAATGTGAACTTAAGGAAACATGGCAAGAGGTAGAGCTTGAAGAACCTTGCCAAATGGTGGAAGCCTCTCGAAGAAGATAGACGGGAGTGGAGCATGCGTGATCAAGACTGTTGGGAATTTCTCTACCTAGGTTACCATCTAATCCTTCATTTGAGTGGGTAAAACTTCTAACTCTTGGCTTTATTATCCCACTTGAATTTGGTTTGCTTGAAATGGATGGCCAACTTAGGCGCTTTGCGGAATTAAGCGTAAGAGGGGAATATTTAGTGGTTGGCGGTGTAAATCTAGGCTCATTATGGTTGGAAGCTCAAAATTGAGGAGCATGAATTAGTGTGATTCTCAATTGAATGGGTCTAGGAGGGTAGTTTGGTACTCTCATGAGAATTCGGCTTGCTTGCCACCCGAAGAAAATCACCATGATCAACTTCAAGACGGGTGTAAAAACAAAGTGTGGGATCCCGGATCACACAAAGAGAATCAATGTTGGGAGCCCATGGTTTGTGAAGAACTCCATCAAAACTTGGAGTTGTTAACTTTGAATGATGAAGCATAATGGAAGTCCAAGCATTGGTGGGTGTTCAAGGATGGATTCAAGCACAAGCCACCTTGATGAAGAGCTCCCCATAAGTCCAATTTAAGGACAATAAACAAAAGTGCTAGGTGGGAGACACCACACCATGGTAACATCTTTCCTTTTTTCCTTTTGTAAATATTGGTAGAATTAATTTAATTTCATGTTTTGTTTAATTATTTGAGTTTAATTGGGAGTCTAGTAGGTTAAATAAAGATTTATGATGTTTTGGTAGCTGTTTGGAGGTTTGGAATGCTTGGTTTGGTGCAAAAACATAGAAAAATTTTGGAAAATAGAGCACCAACCCACGCGTACGCGTCACCCACGCGTACGCGTGACATCAAGAATTTCAACCATCCACGCGCACGCGTTGCCCACGCGTACGCATGGATCCAAAAATTTCAACTTCCATAGTAAAACCCGAGAGTTATGCAAGTTGCATGCTGGATCTGTGCCACTAGCACAAAACCAACCCACGCGTACACGTCACCCCACGCGTACGCATCACATCTCTTAATAATCCATCATGCGTACACGTGAGTCCCATTTTACATATCCACGCCCAGTGTCACTCTATGCGTACGCGTGGATTGCCCTGTTTTACCACTCTTCTTTTCTTCTCTTCTTTCCATTTCTTTCCTTCTTCTCTCATCTCTTTTTTTCTTTCCCTTCTTCACCCATCATCCAACACTACCAAACACCATTTAACATCATTTCTTTTAGTTAGTTGATTAGTTAATTAGTTATTTAGTTAGTTTAATTTTCATTTAACTTTCTATTTTCATTATAAGTGTTGGATTATTAATCTTGTTTATCATTTCTTGTTGCTGATTATTGATGAGATGTTATTTTAACATCATTGTTGTTAATCTCCATTGTTGGATTTCTTTGTTAAGGTTGAGTTTTGTCACTTGGTTTTGAGTTTTCATGTTTGACATTTGTGAATACCAAGTACATGTTACATTGCCTTCAAGCTAAGCTTCTAAATCTTTTGAATTGCATGTTTTGGCCGCCATGCATTCATCATCCATTGTTAGGCAATGGTACATTATCAATACATTTTTTTAGGTGATGCTTGTCTATGATTTACCCTTATTCACATCACCTATTTAATGCATTGAGATTTCGGGAATTGTGAAGTTGGATCTAAAGCTTACCTAGTGACATATTTTTGAGCTTGTAAAGCTTTGTGGACCATGTTTGCTATGTAATTGATTTCACTTCTATCTTCTTTTGCTAAGTTCCATAGCACTCATGTGTTCCACCTCTATGTCACTTAGGTGTTGCAACAACTTCGATATATGTCATTGCTTGATGTGTAAGTCTCATATACCATTTTGTTCACTAAGTTTACTTGCATATCAATCAATGCACATGCATTATCCAATTCATAATTGCTCGAGTAATTGCTTGAATGCTTTCATGCTTCTTCACTACTTGTTTGTATATTGACTTACAAGTCTTCTTAAAGTATTTCAAGCACACTAGGATGAGTGAAGTGCATACTTCTTTCGTATCAGTGTGACATGGCTTTCAAATACTAGGGTGGGAGTTCTAAACCACACGCAATTTTAAAATTCACACACCTATTTTTCATCAATGTCACACTAATTCACTCACTCAATTCTAGTGATTCACCTTATTCCAACAATTTATGCTCCCTTGCTTTTGTATTCTCTCATCTTATGATGTTATCTTCTATTTTTCATGAATAATGCACCATAAGCAAAAATAGAAGCGGGAGAAGGACATGCAGCAACCAGTTGACCTACCAGCTGAAGGTAGCAAACCGGAGAGTCACCGTACCCCGTTGCTCATCTTTGAGTGCACCGAGAACGGTGCAAACTTTTAAGTGTGGGGAGGTCGTCCGACCACTCGACGTTTTTGGGTGACAAGTTTCGAATCCCAACACTTTTGCATTTCATTTGTAGGTCTTTTAGGATTTTTAGTCGCATTTTCTTGTTTTGCATATGTATATAATAAGCTTAGTCAAAATAATGAGATTTTCCTAGAAATTCATCTTGAAAAAAATTTTTTTTTAGAACTTGCTTGAACTATACATTATGGAACATGATTTTTGAACTAAGAACACAAGCATGTGAGATTTGAGCCTAATTGTGTGGTTACATGATATAACCACTTATTTTCATTCTTGTGTGCATTATTCTCTTTCTATGATTGTAATATTTGATTTGTTTAATTCTATATATCCATTATTTTGTGTATGAATGCACTTATATGATTGAGGCCATTGTTTCAAATAGCTCACTTACCCAAATAGCCTACCTTTTATCTCTCATTGTTAGCCAACTTTGAGCCTATGCTTAACCCAATTGTTGTTAATTTTAACACATTACAAGCCTAAAGTGAAAAACAATAAATATCCTTAATTTGGATCTTTGATTAACATAGGTTAGTGAGGTGTTTATCATTCAAGTTTGGGAGAGTTGGAAACATTGGGTAGAGATAAAAGGGTGTATCTTTATGACTTTTGTGGTCTTCTTTCATATGATACTCATAGTCCTATATATAGTGAATGTTGTAATATTCTCCTTTAATAGTAGAATGATAGTTACAATGTAACAATTAACCTCATAAAATTAAGTTATTAGGCATTAGAATGAGTTATGAAGAGTTTGTGTCCTCTTTGTAACATATTCTTTGGAATTCGAGAGAATACTTAATCATCAAACTTGTTTCTTAGTATTGGGCTTACAGAAATATTCCAAAACAAATATACTTATGAAGAAATAAAAAAATGTAGGTTAGATAAAAGTGCAATAGTGTCATTGAAGTCCAAAAAGTCTTTAATTTTTCATATATCTAACTATGCAATAGTGTCATTGAAATTTTTATTTTAAACTTTTACCGACGAAAAATTTGTCTTTAATCAGTTAGTAAATCTGTCACAAATTTGAGTTACCCTAACTTAAACAAAATCCCTCGAGCTTCATCTACACACTCGCATACAAATAAAACAACTCATTTCTTTGTCGTACGAGCTTCTTCCATCACTGTTGCTTGTGTCACACGAGCTCTCTTAGTCACTCTTTGCGTCGCACGAGCTCCCTCTGCCGCCTCTCTCATCTCATTTGCTCCCTTCATCGCTATCGTCACACGAGCTTTCTCTACCACCACTCACATCGCATGAGCTTCCGCCACCGCCGCTCTCATTGCATCTGCTGCGTCTGGCGCCTCTTCCATCTAATCTCATCTCACTCTCTTAGTTCTTCTCGTAACCATCTCTAATCTCACTCTTTAAAATTTTAAGCTATTTTTAATTAGTGATTTATTTGTTCTTGATACAAATAGAGTGTAAAATGTCATACTTCTGATCTACAGCTCGTGTTTCTGTGCGAATTTAAAGTATACTCTTATTTTGTGATTCTATTCTTCGTGATAAATGATGAGTGGATATTTTATACGCTTTTTGGTATCATTTTCATATAATTTTTAGTGTGTTTTATTTAGCTTTTATTATATTTTTATAGGTTTTAGTGTTAAAATCACATTTTTTGATTCTACTATGAGTTTTTGTGTTTTTGTAAAATTTCAGGTAATTTCCGGCTGAAATTGAGGAGTTGGAGCAGAAGTCTGATTCAGAGACAGAGAAAGCACTACAGATGTTGTCTAGATCTGACCTACCTGCACTCGAAAGAGCTTTTCAGGAACTATAGAAGTTCAAATCGAGCGCTCTTAACGGCTCTGAAAAGCTGACTTCCAGAGCTTTCCAGCAATAGATAATAGTCTATATTTTGCTTCGAATTAGAAGACTCAAAACTGGCGTCCAACGCCAGCTTCCTGCCCCTTTCCAGGCGTCCATTACCCAAAAGCAGAGACCAACGTCCAAACACCCAATGAGGGACCCCTAGCTGGCGTTCCATTCCCAAGAGACCTCATAGCACATGGATCTCATCAAAGCTCAGCCCAAACACTCACCAAGTGGGCTCCAGAAGTGGATTTTAGCACTAAATAGACTGTTTTAGCCTTATTAGTCATCTGTTTAGTATTTAAGGGATTAAATTTATTTAATTAGACCTTTAACCATCATATTCGCATAGCATACACGTTTACCATTGTTTTCACATCAGTATGAGTTTCTAAACCTCTTAGGTTGAAGGTAGGAGCCCTGCTGAGTCCTATGAATTAATGAAAGTATTATTGTTTCTTCTCTGATCCATGTTTGACCTGTTTCTAAGATGTATGTCCGATCTTCATGTGGTGAATAGGATGATCGAACAATCAGCTCTATTCATCACATTAAGACGAACGTGCCTGACAAATACCCGCGTCTACTTGGGTTCGTGTGAATACATGATTGGAAAGCACGAACCAACAACATCTCTCAGACGGTTAATCCATGACTTTGTTGGGGACTTCTCGAGACACAAGTTCAGCCAATTTTCAGGGAGATTAGGGTCTCTGTGGTATAGGCTAGAATCCAAAGAAGCATTGTTCTCTAATCCGGAAGATTCGACCTTGTTTGTGGCGCTTTGAGTAGGATCGCCAGGAGAATGACTGCTAGCGCTTCACCCTTCGACAGATTGGATGACCACGGCCAATGGCGTTCAATCTGTAACAGAGAATATCAATGACCACAGCCCATGGCGTTGATCACATACAGCCTGCCATAGAAGAATATCACTTACAAGCAGAGAAGACAATAGTACCAGAGTTATTTCAGAAAGGCAAAGCAACTCTAATCCTCAGCTCTATCTTTAAAGTATTAGCACCCTGTTGTAAAAATCCTAAACTCCATAATCCAACAACCTTCTGATCTGCTTGACTAATACCTGCAAGATAACCATAGCTTGCTTCAAACCACAATCCTCGTGGGATCAACCCTGACTCACTCAGGTATTACTTGGACGACCCAGTGCACTTATTGGTACAACAGTACAAAATTGTGAGGATTCGTGCTACCAATGTTTTGGCGCCATTGCCAGGGATTGTTGAGTTTGGACAAACTGACGGATTGTCTTGCTCCCTAGATTAGGTAATTTATTTTATTTTATTTAAGTCTTTTAATTTTGGCTTTCTTCTTCTCTAATTTTCGAAAAAAATATATAAACCTTTTTCAAAAATATTTTTATTTTCTTTGTTTAATCTTTGTTCTTAGTTTGAGTCTTTCGTATTTGTTCTTGTTGAGTCTTTTATTTTATTTTCGTCTCCTCTATTTTTTCAAAAATTCTACAAAGTTTTAAAAATATTTTTATTTTCTTTGTTCAATTTTTTTTGGTTAGAGCCTTGTGCTTATGTTCATGGTAATTGTTGTTCCTTTGAGTGTTGCATGTTCCTATTTTTCAATTACAAAAATTTTAAAACTTTACCAACAACCTTTATCTTCTTTGTCACCTTTTTCTTTTATTTTTGTTCTAGTTGAAATTTTCGTTCCTTTTGTAACCTCCTTTCAAAAACTTTTTCAAAAATATTTTCTTTGGTTAAGTCTTTAAGTTTGGTGTCTTCTTGTTATTTTTCTTTTAATTTTTGAAAATTTATGTTTGGTTTTCTAATAATTTTAAGTTTGGTGTCCTTTTTATGTTCTTGTATTCTTTGAGTTCTTGAATTTTGTTCTTTGTGTTCTTGTTTGTATTCAAAGTGTTCTTGAGTCTTCCTTGTGTTTGATCTTAAAATTTTTAAGTTTGGTGTCCCTTTATGTTTCGCTCCAAAAATTTTCGAAAATAAGGGTGCTAGATCTAAAACTTTTAAGTCTTGTGTCTTTTACTTGTTTTTCTCTTTCATCATAAAATTCAAAAATTAAAATAATATATCTTTTCTAACTTAATCTTAGCTTGATTTTCGAAAATCTCATTAAAAATTCAGATTTCAATTTTTAAATTTTTATCTTATTTTATCTTAGTTGTTAAGTTCTCAAAAATCAAATCTTTTCAAAAATAAAAATCATATCGTTTTCAAAAAAATCTTATCTTTTTCAAAACCTTATCATATCTTTTTCAAAATTCAAAAGTCTTATCTTATCTTTTTCAAATTTCAAATTTTTAAATCAAATCTTTTTCAAAATCAAATTTCAAAATCTTATCTTTTTAAAATCTTTTTCAAATCTTTTTAATTTCTTATCTTATCTTTTCTTATCTCTTATCTGATTTTTAAAATTCAAATCTTTTCTTATCTTATATCTTATTTTAAATTCAAATCTTTTCTTAATTGATATTTTATCTTCTTTCACTTCTTGTTTTTAAAACCTCCTAGCCAACTCTTCTCTTCCTTAATTTTCGAAAACTATCTCTCTTCTTCTCTCTCTTCTTTTTTCAAAACTACCTAACTAACTCTCATCTCTCTTAATTTTCGAAAACTTCTCCCTCTTCTCTCTCTTCTATTTTCGAAAATTCACTAACCAATTTTCAATTCTTTTTAAATTATTAACCATAATTTTTGAAAATAATTAATTAATAAAATAAAAAATAAAAATAAATATTTTAATTCTTATATACTTCTTCTATTTATACTTCTATCCCTTATTTTCAAAGTATCATTCTTCTACTTCTTTTATTTCTTTTCTATCTTCTTCTTCCATCTTCACTTTTCTCTTTTATTCTATCTTCTTTCTTCACATCTCACTCTAAGGAGGAGCTTCTTGCCTATTGGCACAAAAAGCTTTCTTCCTTTCTTTCTTTTCTTTTCTTTTTGTTTATGACCAGGAACAGGGATAGAGAACCCCTCTTGACTCCTGATCCTGAACCTGAGAAAACTTTAAGGAGGCATTTACAACAAGCTAAAGCACAACACTCCAGAAGCAACCTTTCAGAAAGTTTTGAACAAGAAAGGGAAGACATGGCCGAACCTCAAGAGGAGCTAAGAAAGGTCCTTGGTGACTTCACCATGCCTACCTCTGACTTTTATGGCAGAAGCATCTCTGTACCTGCCATTGGAGCTAACAATTTTGAGCTTAAGCCTCAGTTAGTCTCTCTTTTACAACAGAACTACAAATTTCATGGACTTTCAATGGAAGATCCACATCAGTTTTTAGCGGAGTTCTTACAGATCTGTGATATTGTAAAGACTAATGGAGTTAATCATGAAGTCTATAAGCTTATGTTCTTTCTCTTTGCTGTAAGAGACAGAGCTAAGTTCTGGTTGGATGTCCAACCAAGAGGGAGTCTTGACTCTTGGGAAAAGCTGGTTAATGCTTTTCTTGCTAAGTCCTTTCCCCCTCAAAGGATGAGCAAAATTAGAGTAGAAGTTTAAACCTTCAGACAAAGAGAAAGTGAATCCCTCTATGAAGCTTGGAAAAGATACAAGTAACTGATCAGGAGATGTCCTCCTGACATGCTCTTAGAATGGTCCATCATAAGCATGTTCTATGATGGTCTGTCTAAGATATCCAAAATTTCATTGGATAGCTCTATAGGTAGATCCCTTCACTTGAAGAAAGCACCTGCAGAAGCAAGAAAACTCATTGAAATGGTTACAAACAACCAGTTCATGTACACTTCTGAAAGAAATTATGTAAACCATGGAATCCCTCAGAAGAAAGGAGTTCATGAAGTTGAAACTCTGAATGCCTTACTGGCTCAGAATAAAATATTGACTCAGCAAGTCAATATGATTTTCCAACATCTGATTGGAATGCAAGCTGCAGCTGGCAGTACTCAAGAAGCTTCTCTTGAAGAAAAAGCTTATGATCCTGATCAATCCACCATGGAGGAGGTGAATTACATGGGAGAACCCTATGAAAACACCTACAACCCTTCATGGAGGAACCATCTTAAACTCTCATGGAAGGATCAACAGAAACCTCAGCAAGGTTTCAATAACAATCAAGGTGGAAGGAATTGGAATAGGTTCAATGACAGACCACGATTCCCATCCTCGCAAGGGAATATGGAGACCTATAAGTAGAGCCTTTCTGACTTAGCCACTCTGGTTTCTAGCCTCTCTAAGACCACCCACAGTTTCATTAATGAAACAAGGTCCTCCATTAGAAACTTGGAGGTACAGGTTGGTTAACTGAGCAAGAGGATCCCTGAGACTCCTCCTAACACTCTTCCCAGTAACACTAAGGTGAATCCCAGAGAAGAGTGCAAGGCCAAAACCATGGAGGTAGAGGCCGAATTAGAGGAGATTGGGAAGGCGTTGAATGCCAATGAAGAAGCATTCACTAGGCGTTCAATGCCTACAATGGCAGCAAGCCTGCCGTTAAACACTAATGAGGAACTCCTCACTAGGCGTTCAACGCCCATCCTGGCAGAAAAGCTGGCGTTGAACGCTAGCCAGGGAGCACTGGCTGAAAGTTCAACACCCAAACAGAAAGGCTTTTTGGCACTGAACGCTAGTGAAGAACCACTCACTGGGTGTTCAACACCCACTCACCCAGGGAGGCTAGCATTGAACGCCAGCAAGGACATCCCTGCTGGACGTGCAATGCCCAGAATGCTAGAGGAACTGGCGTTTAACACCAGTCAGGGTGGACAACAAGGGCGCCCAACGCCCAATAAGCTAACAGAGATGGGGTTGAATGCCAGTTAAAGCACACCCTTTCAGTGCTTAAAGCCCACTCAAGAAAGCTCTATCTCAGAACCAAAGGAAACCATAAAGACCATAGACGTTCCTTTGAATGCACTTCTGCAGTGTATGAGTTCTAATGACTACTCATCCTCATGTGAGGATGAAGACACTAGGGAAGAGCGAGTTGCTCATTTCCTAGGAGCCCTAATGAAGCTGAATACCAAGATATTTGGTACAAAGCCTCTGGAGGAAGAACCTCCACTGCTTACCAAAGAACTCCATGCTTTGGTTCAGCAAGAGCTACCTCAGAAGCTTCCAGATCCTAAACGCTTTCTGATTCCTTGCACCATAGGCACTATGCCCTTTGAGAAGGCTTTGTGTGACCTAGGTCAAGCATAAACCTCATGCCACTCTCTGTAATAGAGAAATTGAGAATTCTTGAGGTACAAGCTACACACATCTCATTAGAGATGGAAGACAAGACCATAAAGAAGTCATATGGCTTAGTGGAGGATGTCTTGGTTAAAGTTGAAAACCACTACATCCCTGCAAACTTCATAGTCTTGGACATAGGAGAGGATGAGGATGACTGTGTCATCCTTGGAAGACCTTTCCGAGCCACAGCTAATGTTATCATTAATGTGGTTAAGGGAGAACTAACCCTAAAAGTAGGAGAGGACCACATCTTATTCAAGATGCCTCATCCAAATTCTCCCTCTAAAAGAGAGGTAACAGTGCAACACCTAGTGTGCCAACCCTCTCTTTCTGTGTAGAGCTCTGCAAAGCCCCCAGTCATCAATTCTAAGTTTGGTGTTAGACAGCCATCAATAAGCTCTAAGCACAAAGGTACTAAAAAGAAAGTACCTAAAGGCTGGAGGAACAAGAAAGTTCCTACTGAAGGCTTTTCACCTGGCATGAGAGTTGTCTTCACTAAGAAGCCAGCCTTAGCACATACAGTGAGTTGTGTCCATCTCTAAAGCATGTAGAGCTCATTCATGAGAGGGCAGGAAGAAAATTCATTGTCAGGGGTGAAAATCTGAGCCCTACTCACCTCCGTAAGGAGCTAAAGGTCAAGCTAGTGACGTTAAAATAGTGCTTGTTGGGAAGCAACCCAACTTTATTTAATTATTTTTTATCATTTTTATATTTTTAGAGTCATAATCATGTGCGTCAGTCAAGAGATAGAATTCACAGCAGTGAAAACAAAACACTCCAGGTAGAGTGTTAAAGTTGAACGCCAGCCAGGGTATCCCTGCTAGGCGTTCAACACCCATCATGGGCAACATTGCTGGCATTGAATGCCAGCCAAGAAGTAGCCCCTAGGCATTTAAACGCTAGTGCAGAGAAGCAGGGAATCTGGATTCCCTAGCCTCTCAGGACCTGTGGGTCCCACAGTATCTTTCACCTACCCCACCTACTTTCACACTTCCCAATACACACTTCCCTAAAAATCCTAGCCCAATCACATCCATACCATTTCCCCAAACCATCATAACTCCCACTACCCCCACCCACTTCAAAATCAAATTTTTCACCAAAAACCCACCTTATGGCCAAACCATACCCATCCCATCCTGTAAATACCCCTCTCCATAACCCTTCATACACACACCTCTCATACCCTAATACACCCCACAAGGCCGAGCCCTCTCTCTCCCTCTCTATCCTTCTATTTTCTTCTTCTTTTACTCCATTCTTCTCTTCTCTTTATTTTTGCTTGAGGACGAGCAAAGTGTTAAGTTTTGCGTTGGAAAAGCATAACTTTTTTCTTTTTGTTACCATTCATGGCACCCAAGGTTGGAGAATCTTCTAGGAAGAGGAAAGGAAAGGCAGTAGCCAATCCCTCTGAATCTTGGGAGATGGAGAGATTCATCACCAAAGCCCACCAAGACCACTTCTATGAAGTAGTGGCTGAGAAGAAAGTGATCCCTGAGGTCCCTTTCACGCCCAAGAAGAATGAATATCCAGAAATCCGAAGAGAGATATGAAGAAGAGGTTAGAAAGTCCTAACCAATCCAATTCAAGATATTGGGATTTTCATGGTGTAAAAGTTCTATGCTAATACATGGGTTACTAAAAACCATGACACTAGTGTGAACCCAAATCCAAGGAATTGGAACACCATGGTCCGAGGAAGAATATTAGATTTTAGCCCAGAAAGTGTGAGGTTGGCATTCAACTTGCCTCTAATGCAAGGAGTTTCTCATCCTTACACTAGAAGAGTCAACTTTGATAAGAGGTTGGATCAAGTGCTCTCTGACATCTGTGTGGAAGGAGCACAGTGGAAAAGGAATTCCCAAGGCAAGTCCATTCAACTAAGAATGGTTGACCTAAAGCCCAGAGCTAGAGAATGGTTGGAATTTATCCAAAGATCCATCATCCCTACTAGCAACCAATCAGAAGTGACCATTGACAGAGCCATCATGATCCATTGCATCATGATTGGAACTGAGGTGGAAGTACATGAGGTGATTCCTCAAGAATTGTACAAGGTAGCTAAGAAGCCTCACACCAATGCAAGGTTAGCATTCCCACACCTCATCCATCACCTATGCAATTCAGATGGAATTGTCATAAATGGAGATGTCTCTATTGGGGAGGATAAGCCCATAACTAAGAAGCAAATGGAGCAAACTAGAGAGCATGCACAAGAGCCTGTGCATCTGCCTCATTATGAAATCCCTGAGATGCGTCAAGGGATGTATTTTCCTCCCCAAAGTTATTGGGATCAATGGCAAACTTTTCTTAGAGAATTGAGCACTAACATGGAGAAATTGAGGATGGAGCATCAAGAGCATGCTACCACTCTCAATGAAATAAGAGAAGATCAAAGAGGCATAAGGGAAGACCAAAGGGCTATGAGGAAAAAGCAACAAAGGCAAAGGGATGACATAGAAGAGATTAAGAATCACATTAGATCCTCAAGGAGGAGCACTAGGCGCCACCCTTAAAGGTGGATTCGTTCTCTTTTACTCCCTTTCCTTCTGTTACTTTTCTATTTTCTGTTGTTTATTTATCTGTTCTCTTGTTCTTGTTGCATGATCATTTGCATTGATGTCTTTAAATTGTAAAATGTCCCATATATCTCTCACCTTGCTTAAAATAAAATTTTTATTGAAAAGAACTAAGAGATGCATGAATTTCAAGTTTAAAATAAGAGTAGTTTAATTATTTTGATGTGGTGTCATTTGCTTTTGTTTTCTGAATGTATGAATAAACAATGCATATTTGAAGTTTAAATTTTAGAATGTTGGCTCTTGAAAGAATAAGGAAAAATGAAAAATATTATTGATAATCTGAAAAATCTAGAAATTGATTCTTAAAGCAAGAAAAAGCAGCAAAAAGAAAAAGATAAAAAGCATGTTGCAAAAGAAAAAAATATATGCATGCAAGAAAGAAAAAAATGGCGAAAAAGAAAAAGAAAAAAATGAAAAGCAGAAAAATCCATTACTGCCCAAAAATGCAGAAAAAGGAGGGCAGATTGAAAAAGCTAATAACCCTTTAAACCAAAAGGCAAGGGTGAAAGGGCCCAAGGCTTTGAGTATCAGTGGTTAGGAGGGCCCAAAGTAATAAAATACTGGCCTAAGCGGCTCAAACAAAGCTGTCTCTAACCATGTGGTGAAGGTGTCAAGTGAAAAGCTTGAGACTGAACGGTTAAAGTCGTGGTCCAAAGTAAAAAGAGTGTGCTTAAGAACTCTGGACACCTCTATCTAGGGACTCTAGGAAAGCTGAGTCACAATCTAAAAAGGTTCACCTAGTTAAAGTGTTTGTGGCATTATTGTATCCGGCGGTAATACTGGAAAACAATGTGCTTAGGGTCACGGCCAAGACTCAGAAAGCTGTGTTCAAGAATCAAAATAAGCTTAACTAGGAGAGCCAATAATATCATCTGGATTCTAAGTTCCTAAATATGCCAACTATTCTAAATTTCAATGGATAGTGAGATGCCAAAGCTATTCAGAAGCAAAAAGCTACTAAATCCCGCTCATCTAATTATAACTAAGCTTCATTGGAAACTTAGAAATTTATTGTATCTTAATTTTCTTTTTATCCTACTGTGTTTTTAGTTGCTTGGGGACAAGCAACGGTTTAAGTTTGGTGTTGTGATGAGTGGATATTTTATACGCTTTTTGGCATCATTTTCATGTAGTTTTTAGTGTGTTTTATTTAGTTTTTATTATATTTTTATAGTTTTTAGTGTTAAAATCACATTTTTGGACTCTACTATGATTTTTTGTGTTTTTGTACAATTTTAGGTCCTTTCTGGCTGAAATTGAGGAGCTGGAGCAGAAGTCTGATTCAGAGACAGAAAAAGCACTACAGATGCTGTCTGGATCTGACCTACCTGCACTCAAAAGAGTTTTTCTAGAGTTACAGAAGTCCAAATGGAGCTCTCTTAACGGCTACAAAAATCTGACTTCCAGAGATTTCTAGCAATATATATGAGTTTATACTTTGCTTCGGACATGAAGGCCCAAAACTGGCATCCAACGGCAGCTTCCTGCCCCATTCCAGGCGTCTAGCGCCCAAAAGCAGAGACTAGTATCCAAACGCCCAATGAGGACCCCCCTAGCTGGCATTCCATGCCCAATAGACCTTATAGCACGTGGATCTCATCAAAGATCAGCCTAAACACTCACCAAGTACACCCTGGAAGTGGATTTTAACACTAAATAGATTATTTTACCCTTACTAGTCATCTGTTTAGTATTTAAGGGATTAAATTTATGTAATTCAGTCCTTTAACCATCATATTCACATAGCATACACGTTTACCATTGTTTTCACATTAGTATGACTTTCTAAACCTCTTAGGTTGAGGAGAGGAGCCCTATTGAGTCCTATGAATTATTAAAAGTATTATTGTTTCTTCTTCGATCCATGTTTGATCTGTTTCTAAGATGTATATCCGATCTTCATCGTGGTGAATAGGATGATCAAACAATCAGCTCTATTCATCACATTAAGATAAACGTTCCTGACAACCACCCGCGTCTACTTAGGTTTGTGTGAATATATGACTGGAAAGCATGAGCCAATAGCTATGTTTATACAATTCTCAGATAGTTAATCCACGAATTTGTTAGGGACTTCTCGAGACACCAGTTCAGCCAATTTCCGGGGAGATTAGGGTCTCTGTGGTATAGGCTAGAATCCAAGGAAGCAGCGTTCTCTGATCTGGAGGATTCGACCTTATTTGTGGTGCTTTGAGTAGGATCGCCAAGAGAATGACTTGCTAATGTTTCACCCTTTGTCAGATTGGATGACCATGGCCAATAGCGTTCAATCTGTAGCAGAGGAGATCAATGACCACGACCCATGGCATTGATCACATACAGCCTGCTGATGAGCGGATAATTTATACGCTTTTTGGCATTGTTTTTAGGTAGTTTTTAGTAAGTTCAAGCTACTTTTAGGGATGTTTTCATTAGTTTTTATGTTAAATTCACATTTCTGGACTTTACTATGAGTTTGTGTGTTTTTCTGTGATTTCAGGTAAATTCTGGCTGAAATTGAGGGACTTGAGCAAAACTCTGAAAAAGGCTGACAAAAGGACTGCTGATGCTGTTGGAATCTGACCTCTCTGCACTCGAAATGGATTTTCTGGAGCTACAGAACTCCAATTGGCGCGCTCTCAACGGCGTTGGAAAGTAGACATCCAGAGCTTTCCAGCAATATATAATAGTCCATACTTTATTTGGAAATTGACGACGTAACATGGCGTTGAACGCCAAGTACATGCTGCTGTCTGGAGTTAAACGCCAGAAACACGTCATGATCCGGAGTTGAACGCCCAAAACACGTCATAACTTGGAGTTCAACTCCAAGAAAAGCCTCAGCTCGTGGATAGATCAAGCTCAGCCCAAGCATACACCAAGTGGGCCCCGGAAGTGGATTTATGCATCAAATAATTACTCATGTAAACCCTAGTAGCTAGTCTAGTATAAATAGGATAAGTTACTATTGTATTAGATATCTTTTGACAGTTTAATCTCTTGACTATTCGGTCACTTGATCATGGAGAGGGCTGGCCATTCGGCCATGCCTGAACCTTTTACTTATGTATTTTCAACAGTGGAGTTTCTGCACACCATAGATTAAGGGTGTGGAGCTCTGCTGTACCTCAAGTTCAATACAATTACTATTACTTTTCATTCAATTCTCTCTTATTCTTATTCCAAGATATACGTTGCACAATACTTTGATGAATGTGATGATCCGTGACACTCATCATCATTCTCACTTATGAACGCGCGTGATTGACAACCACTTCCGTTCTACCTTAGGCCGGGCGCATATCTCTTAGATTCCCCAACAGAATCTTCGTGGTATAAGCTAGATAGATGGCAGCATTCATGAGGATCCAGAAAGTCTAACCTTGTCTGTGGTATTCCGAGTAGGATCCTGGGAATCCGAAAAGTCTCACCTTGTCTGTGGTATTCCGAGTAGGATTCCAGTATTGAATGACTGTGATGTGCTTCAAACTCCTGAAGGCTGGGCGTTAGTGACAGACGCAAAAGAATCAATGGATTCTATTCCAGCCTGATTGAGAACCGACAGATGATTAGCCATG
>NC_029774.3:51157914-51176599 GCF_000817695.3 Arachis duranensis
AGTAGCCACCGATGATGGTGAAGCCCTACATACAGCTTGCCATGGAAAGGAATAAGAAGGATTGAAGGAAGAGCGAGTAGTAAAGCAGAGTTTCAAGAGGAACACAGCATCTCCATACACCTATCTGAAATTCCCACTATTGATTTACATAAGTATTTCTATCCTTTTTATTTTCTTTTTATTATTAATTTTCGAAACATTAAACAAATTTAATCTGCCTAACTGAGATTTACAAGGTGACCATAGCTTGCTTCATACCAACAATCTCTGTGGGATCGACCCTTACTCGCGTAAGGTTTATTACTTGGACGACCCAGTACACTTGCTGGTTAAGTTGAACGGAGTTGTGAACCATGGTATTGGCATCATGTTTTTGGCGCCATTACCAGGGAATGAAAAGCAATGAATTTTGCAAAATGGAATAACAAATGAATCACAATTTCGTCCACCACCTGCCATAGAAGAAGATCACTCACAAGCAGAGAAGACAGTAGTACCAGAGTTATTTCAGAAAGGTAAAGCAACTCCAATCCTCAACTCTATCTTTAAAGTATTAGCACCCTGTTGTAAAAATTCTAAACTCCATAATCCAACAACCTTCTGATCTGCTTGACTAAGACCTGCAAGATAACCATAGCTTGCTTCAAACCACAATCTTCGTGGGATCAACCCTGACTCACTCGGGTATTACTTGGACGACCCAGTGCACTTATTGGTACAACAGTACGAAATTGTGAGGATTCGTGCTACCAATGTTTTGGTACCATTGCCAGGGATTGTTGAGTTTGGACAAACAGACCTGTGCGTACGCACGGGTACCAGCGCGTGCCTCCATTAAAATTGCACGTGGACTCGCATTTTGGGGGCTTTTTGGCCCATTTTTGAAGGCTTTGGAGCATATTTGAAGGGGGAAGCAACTATATATCATAACATACATTACCATACTTCATAGAATAGTTTTTAGGAGTAGTTTTAGAGTAGTTTAGTTTTAGGTTTTCTCTCTTAGAGTTTTTAATTAGGGTTTCAATGTAGCATTTTATACTTCAATTTTGTTCTTGGATTTTGCTATCTCATTGTAAGTATTTCTTTAATTCCTCTTTTATTACACTTCTTGTTCTACACTTTCTTCTACTTTAATGTCCTTTGTCAATATCTACATAGTTTTGCAATTTTGGATTCCTAGTTGCTAATTTGATGTTTGATGCTTATTTTATGCTTGTTTGAGTTGTTTATGTTGATTTTGTTCTTTTGTGGTTCATAACTTTCGTTAATTTACTAATTTTGCCATGTTTTGTGAATATGCATACTAGGTGTTTGATGAAATGTCAACCCTAGCTATGGGGTAGATTTCCACTCCTTGGCTTGGGAAAAATGAGTTTATGGATTACTAGAGCTATAATATCCAACATTTAGTGATAATTCTTGGGTTGTTAGTTGTTATTGTTTCCACTAACGCTAGCTTTTTATCAACTAGTTTGGTAAATTAGCTAGGATTTGTGGATTAATGACAACTATGCTCACTTAACTTATCCTTCGATGTTAAGGGTTGACTTAGTGAGATTAATCCATCATAATTATCATAGTTGTAGTTGTGACAAAGAAGGGATTTCATAATTCATCCCAAGTCAATGTTTCATTTATGTTTTAAACCACTTTTCATTCACTTTATAGCTTTACTTGTTTATATTGCATACATAGTTTCTTTATTCCTTTATTAGTTTATTAATTGCGGTTTTGTCTCGTTCTTTAATTCCTTTATGTTGTTTGCTTTAAATCATTGAACCCCCCTTGCTTTCTCACAACCAAAATTGTATGCACTTGTTGGCACTAGTTCCTAGGGCCCGGGAGTCTAGATACTCTCGGTTTACATTTGAATTGAATAGTGACAATATCTTGAAATGAAATTTGATTGAGAGGATTCATTGCCGGTTTGGACTATACTCACAACGGAATTACTTTATCTAGTTTTTCGAATTGGCATAAATTCTTATCTATCAATTAGCTAGGGTTAGGAAATATAATTATTTCATTATTGTTATTGTGGATAAATATAGAAAAAACCCCAAAATAGCCCCTGACAATTACCTCAAAAGACAACGAGGCACTTGACAAAAAAAATACCAACCCGATCCCTGAGATTTACTTTTATGGGACTGATTAGCCCCTGTGCCAAAAAAAATTAATGTTATTTTTTTGGCACAGGGGCTAATCAATCCCAAAAAAATCTCAAGAGCCGGGTTGGGTGTTTTTTTTCTTGGGGGCCTCGTTGTCCTTTCGAGATAATTGTCAGGGACCGGATGGGATATTCACTCATAAATATAGTATAATGGTACATTTAGTTTCATGTCAAGATATTAAAGATTTCACATACATTGCTGAGATATTTTTCAAAGGGGTTGATTATGTGGTAACTTATGCTAGTTGTTTAGATGATCATATCTTGCATAGTAAGAGTGTTTTGAATAATTATTTTTTAGAAATTGAGTTTCTTTATAATTCGGCAATTTATAATACTGTTGGTTGTTATTCTTTTGAATTTGCAAATGATTTTAACTATTTGACTAGTTTAGATACGATGCATTCACCTTTGAGTGATGTTGTTACCTTAGATGGTGAGTGTAACACTGAAAAGGCTAAATCTATAATATGAAAGCTCATAACATAGTTAACAAGAAGGACATCGCTACTATTCAATGGGCAAAGAAGAGCTATCAAAACATAGTTTTTGAACCAGGAGATTGGATTTTGATTTATTAGATGAAAAAAGAGTTTCTTATTGAAAGAAAAAACACACTTGTTAGAGAAGATGGTCCATTCGAAATGTTTGAAATTATCAATGACAATTCCAACAAGATTAAACTTCTTGATAAGTATTATGGTTTAGATGTGTCTAGTATATCTAATTTTTCTCCTTTTATATAAGCAGATTCGAGGACGACTCTTCTCAAAGAAGGATAGGATGATACGTCCTCAGAAAGGGTATTTCACCATTCTAGAGCCAATGAGCAAAATGAAATCTTATCATTCTCAAGATTTTGATTACTAAAAGAGTTACATAATGTCAGTCTTGGAAATCAAAGGGACTAAGAGTTCGTCTCAAGTACAAATGCATCGACTTAATTAAGGAGTAAGAAATGTGAATTTTCTAAAGTTACTTGAAGTACATATAACCATGAGATGTTCACTAAATCTAGACCATATCTAACTAAGTTGGTTGGATTTAGCTCAGATTCGGAAATTACTTAAGATGCAAGCATTCAAGTGGGAAGAGCTACGTTGTCGCATTATATAGGAATTAAATTCAAATTCATTTAATTAGAATTAAATTTAATTTGTTGTTAGGATTTGTTAAAAAATTTGATTTAGTTCTGATTTTTTTAGTAGTATTTTAAGTGTTTAAATTTTAAATCAAATATGATCTAATCTATAAAGATCAAATATGATTTAAATTAATTAGTATATTCTAAGACTTTAAAAATTAAATCTGATTTAAATTAGTTAGGATCAAGTCTATAATTATATTTTTAGTTTAATTTTAGATTTCATATATAGTTTCATTCTAGGAAGATATGACCCATTTTTAGAATGATCAATTACGAGTTTATTTAAACAATAAGACATGTTATGAAGTTTCTTATTAATAAATTTTAGAGTACACTACTAAAATAGTACTCAAACATTAGTATTGCTGACAAAACGAACCCTAAAAGATATTAACGAGAAATAAGCTCCTAAAAAACTATAACAAAAAGACGTTGATATTAAATATATGTACTAAAAACTAATTTTAGAGATCACATTTTGATGCAAATTTTTGCAATCATTAATAGAAAAATAAGATCTTTTCATTCTTAAAATTTAGTAATTTTTTGTCAAGTGAATTCTTTATAATTTTTTTTTATGAATGATCACTACATTTTTTTGAAAAATAAAAAGAAAAATATAGAGATTAAATTTTGTTTCAAATTTTTTTGTGCATTTTCTAAAAATTTATTCAAATGTTGCCACAAAAATTTAGATCTAATGGATAAGCCATTTACTAAATATAAATTTTTTAATCACTCATAAAAAAATATATTATTATTGGTTCTTTTTGTCTTATTTTCATATAATTCAGGAATTGTTTTATCGATAAGATCTTTTTAAGGACCTTTTGTCAGCGACTAAATCTTTCAGGTATCGAATTGGTAATTAACCTAAATTTTATGGGTGCTATAATGTACGAATTTTTATGAGTATTCAAGTAAAGTGAGTGATATGCTTTACTTGTTACGTGAAGAAATTGAATGATTTAGTCTAAAGTGACTCTTAGTGTTAATTATTTTAATTTTATCTCTTTAATCTAGGTTGTAAATGACATGTTCTTTGAATATTTAGTAGAAAAAACTCTTCTGATGACCTAAATTACTAAAACAAATTTCTTAAAAATATAATAAAAAAATAATTATTTCAAGTATCTTTTTATTTTAATATTTTCATTTTTACTGTGTCTTTCATTCTTTTTTTTTATCATTTTTGGTGACTTTAGAGATATTACCACTGTTGTTGTTGCAACTATAAGGATTGTTTAGTTATTTTTGTTGTTTTTGACGGACTCATTAGCTTAATTTTTCAATTAGGTAATATTTAACAATGATAAATTAATTATTAAATTTATCGACGACAAAAGCGTTGATAAATGTGTCATTTTTTTTATAATGTTAAAATTACCGACGGTCTATTTGTCGATAAATATTAAAATTTTTTTAATTATTTTTTGACGTTAATATTATCGATGACTTACCCATTGGTATTAATAATTTAGTCTTATGGACTATTTAGCCATCAATTAAATTAGCTCGGGTCATAATTTTACCGACAATCTAGCTGTCGACAAAATTAATTACTAATGGTTTTGACATCACAAAGATCATCAATAATATCAAAATGTATTGTAGTGTATATGTTTTGTTTTATATATTTTTAATACATCTTTTTTATTTCAATATGTATTTTATACGAATGATTAATTTATTAGTATTTAATTTTTCGTCTACATATAACATGTCTGTTTTAATTTTTAAGAGTATAAACTCAAAAGGATTTTATTGAAAAGATAAAATTGTCAATAATATTAAATTATATGAGACTTTTTTTATATATATAAAATCTTTTATTTGTACGTTTAACAAGTTTCGTCTTAAAAAACAAAAAACATAAAATTGCTTGATCAGAAGAAATTATTCATCATAAAAATAAACTTCAATTAATTAATTTGATACCATATTTTTTCTTAAAATTATTCATTATAAAGATAAAACCAAAAAATATTGTAAATTAATCACGCATATATTTTTAAAATTTTAAAAGAATATAAATATAGCACGCATTAATAATGAAATTGAAGGAAGTAACATGCATGATAAGAAGTCGAATGCATGAGATGCTAAGTTTTGTTTAGACAATGACTTGACAATGACATGCATATCTCATGGATGGATCCATTCAGAAAACCAGCGGTTGAACAGAGTCTTTTGCGTGTCCCTACGCTGCTCAATTTAGCATCAACTATACAGACCCAATTAATTTAGTTGGGGGTACAAATACAAAGTTTTACAATTTTTCTTTCTATAATGTTACTTAGGGTGACAGAGACACACTTATTCTTCTAGGTTTGCTCGGCACTAGTCTGGTCTGGTATATATTGGTCATAAACTCAACACTTGATTTCAAAAAATGGAAAATAATTAGGGTAATGAATTCTCTGAACGATTTTTACTCGGTAGAATTATTTCGTTAATTGGATCTTGCTTTTAAAAACTCAATTTATTTATAATTATTTTCATTAAACTATATTAAACTTCTATAAAAAGACTAGAAGTCTCTTAAATCTGATTTACTTCTTTGTTAATAAGGAAAAGTGTTTGAAACAATATTTTAAAATTAAATTAATTTGAATTAGAATTAATTAAATTAAAAATTTAATATTATACTGTTTAGAATAAATGATATAATAACATCAGACTTAGAATTGAATTAGAAATCCATTATTATGTCTGCATTATAAATTAATGAGAATAGAATAAATTTATTGAATTCTGTTAGGAAAAAATGAGAAATTTAAACAATATGATTTAGTCTAAATACAAATAAAAAATAAAAAATACTCCACAAATTATTTAAACAAAAAAATTCACTCAATTATTTTAAAAAAATAACCATCACAAACTCTAATTTATTAAAACATTTTACTCCAATGCCTTCTTCTCTCCCTGCTGACTTACCACCCCATCTTCATCAATAATCATCCCACTTCACCGTCACTGTTTGGCTTGCCACACACTGCCACACACTTCATCGTCATTAAAATAACTATTTACTTAACCATAAAAATAATCATATGCATATTTAATAAATTGAACATCTAGCATATTTTAATTATATATAATTAAATCCAATCCAATCAAAATGATCATCCACATAACAATTAAAATAACCATCCGCATACTTATTAAAATGACCATCCTAAAACAGCGATGCCGTCCGGGGCTCTGGCCGAACCAGCAACAGACGAAGAAGCCTGGCCGCGAGGTTGGTGAGAGCACGACTGGGGTGCATGGCGTAGCAGTGCCAAGGCCGACGAGTTCAGCGGCGAGGAGTACGACTATATGGAAAGAGAGATGGCAGTGGTTGAAAACGAGTCCGAAGTTGACTTCCGATGCGAGAGAGATGAGCCTGGCACAACGGACGCGCGACAGAAAGGACTTGCCGTCTTTAATGATGGCTGCAGGGAGAGTGGCGCAAAAATAGCGGCAACAATGTTGTGCTGAGCACCAGAGGGCGAGGCAGGTCTTGTTGACTGACGGAGGTGGATGCAGTGCGAGGTGAGGACCCGAAAAGATGACGGCGAGTTTTAAATGTGTATTAAAGATTATAGTGTGATTAGAAATAATCGTACGTACGTAGTGTGAATAAACTTAAATGTTAATATTAATTTTTAAAATTATAAATTAAATAATTAATTAATGATCTAATTTTTAATTTTAATTTTATTTTTTTAATTCATTGTTGACAATAAATATTGTTTATCTGTACTTTTTCTAAATTTAAAAGTAGAATTTTATATTTTATCCTTTACACTCCCGTTATTACACAATCCTCCGTCATCATCAAAGCACCACCAGTAATCGGAGGTTGGCCAGGGAGTTGACTCTTCTCCTTACATTAATATCGAACGAGTAAAACTGAATTATTATGCTGAACAAAATCATTTTGATTCCATTGAAATCTTAAAGAAAATGAGATAATTTGATGTCAGGTATAAAGTAAATCTTGTAGATATACAAATCAAATTAATTCCAATTCCAAAAATTCGCATCATAATGATAAAGAAAATTTGATAGATGGATGCAATCATTATAAAGGGCCTGATTCCATAAACTTTTACGAATACATTTTTTATTTTTTAAAAAAATATAAAATTTAACTTTTAAAAAAAAATATTATCTATTTTTTTAGTGTTTTTATCTTTATTACTAAACTTTTATTAAATATATTAAAATATATTTTTTATTAAAAAAATCTTTTTCTACCAACTTATTTGCACACAAACAAGCTTAAAGAATTTAATTAGGGAGCCAATTCTTTTTTGGCTAACATCAAGCAATTTTTAGTAATTCCAAATTTTTAAACACTAAATTTTGAAGTGCTAAGTACTAAATCTTAAATTTTGTACTTTAATTCTAACCATAAATCCTAAATTCTCCAAAAATGGAAGATTAAAAAAATAATATTATAATAAAAATTAACCAATATTAAGACAAATCACAACGAAATGGAGAACAAAATTACATAAATTCTCTAAAATACAAAACGTTATGTACATGCATTAATTCTATGTAAATTGAAACAAGTTATTTCGATTTACCTTCACTTTATGTAAATCGAAACAATCTAATTTAATTTACTGGGGTATCATGCAATTCAAATCAATATGATTTGATTTACGTTAGACAAGGTTAATACATATAATTCAAATCAATATAATTCGATTTACGTTGGATGTTAATGCATGTAATTTAAATCTATATGATTCAATTTACTAAGAAAGCAATGATTATGATTAAATCGAATTGATTTAATTCGATTTACTTAAGGAGCGTGTCGTATATAAATAGGATCGGAGCGTTAAATTAAAGTAAATTCACAATAGCTAGTGAAGAGAGTTTTCTAGTTCTTGTGCACTACAAAACACAATTAAGAAACAAATACAATCGAGTATAAAATTTACTGACAAAGATCCGTTGAATGTCTTTATTAAAACCTCTATGGACTTTGTTGATTTTCAGAATACAGTTCTACAAAAATTGGGATTGCAGAGAATGAAACGAATAGAAAAGTTATATTACAGAATTTTGATTTCTATTGTTCATGATTCCTCACTTGGTACTTACAAAGTCTCGTTGAGAGATCGGACTTGCGATTGCGGGTACTTTCAGACACTTCACTACCCAATAACTCTTGGAACCAATCCCACTCAGGTTACCCACCATCAATGTACTGTTCAAAGTCAATCAGGCATCCGCTGACGTATTGTCCGTCGATGGAAAGGCATAATTGGTACGCAATGTCCTATAACGTATCCTGCACTCCTCGAATGGCATGTGGAAGGTATGAGTTTTGAGCCGCCACTGCTCGACAAATGCACTGGCGAGCGGCTTATCCAACCTAAACCAGTGGTCATTAAGCCTCGCAAGATAGGCTAAGCTAGCAATCTGTAGGTACGATATGATTCTGTCGTATAGGGACTTACCATGCTACCTCCTCATGCTGGTAATACATTGATGTGGCTGCACTACGATGAAAAAATTTCTCTAAGAACCATAACAATTTAGAAAACAAAAATCACCTAAAATAGAGACTTCTAATAAAAACATACTTTAATGTAAATTATATTGCAGACCTAATCATAGATAATGTAACATTTAAGATTTAAATTAAATTAAATTAAATTAAACCTAATTAACCTAAATTTAATTAAATTCTAACATACATATTTAATCTAATATTTAAGACGTAAATTAAAAAATTAAACTATAACTAAACTTGTAGTATCTCGTTAATCTAACATTTAGGAATTAAATTAAATTTAAATAAATTAAATCAAATTGATTCCTTCATAAGCTTCTAATGCATAAATCTAACAATTGAAACCTAAATTAAATTAAACAAACTCTGATAAATTTAAAACATACAAATTCTAACCAATCCTTATATCACTATTCTAACTAACACTTATTTATCACTCCTCCAACTTGCATTTGTAGTCTTCAATATTCTAAGAAACTACTAAATCACTACTAGTTTAAAATTCTAATAATGTGAACAATCAAATTCTAAGTGATTTAATATCACTAATAATTCTTTATTTCTTAATGAAATAAATTTCATTTACTAACTTCTTCATGGATGCTACCAGCAGTGTAAGCGACTCTGTCCAACCGATAGATACGATTTTCATATCGTCTTTCATTTTTGCAGTTTGAATCTTGTAGTTTTTTTTCCTAACTTCTCTCTAGGACCTGCGTTTTGGGGAGGGAGGATAAAATTTGGTTAAATGTAATTTAAAATAAATAAACTTGAATTGTTTATATAGACATATATATACTAAATCGAATCCATGTAATTTGATTTACCACTATCCAATGTTACTATTAAATCGAAGCTATTAAATTCGAATTACTAAGGGCATAAACTATGGTATCAGATCGAAGCAAGGTGCTTCGATTTACTATGAGTAGAGAAAATTCAAATTGTAATTCATAGTAAAGCAAATCTACTAATACCGATTTACGAAAACACCTAGTAATTTAAAACAATATGATTCAATTTATTACTACTATGGGTAAATCAATTTCAATCAATTTGATTTATATACGAATGTGATTAAAAACATGCACCTAACTCTTTTTTGTTTTAAAAAATAAATGTAATTTTATCCTCCAATTCATTTCTTTATGTGATTTGTCTCAATATTAACTACTTAAAAATTAGTCCTTATATTTTTAAGAGTATAAAATAAAGTTTTAATTTTCTGTCCTGTGCAAATGATTAAAATAATTAAAAACAATTAGTAGTTCCCTAATAATTTTGTGTGTATATAAATTAAATTAATTTAAAATTAAAAATATATATTTAAAAAATAAATATCTATGCATAGTTTATTATTCATATATATCTTTTTGAAATATTTTTATTTAATTCAACGAGGTGCATAACTAAAAAGTGATTAATATTAATTATTTAACATTTTAAAATGAAAATAATTTATCAAAAAAAATTTAACAGTGGCAGAGATAGATAGATATTTAAGAATGAAAAGGGTAATAATTAAAGGTAGTAAGTGGAAAATCTATAACACAATAAAGATGTCTTTTGTTAAAAATACATACATGTGCAAAGTCATAAACACAATAAAAAGAGAGAGAATTGGTGTGTTTTTTGGGTTTTGAAGGAGTCACTAATGAAGGTCACAATCCAGGTGATTCAACAATATCTGCAAGTGCTTTGGTATTATCCACTTAGGAAAGGGTAGCCACAATATTTTTCTCCCTATATATACATGGTGGGTCCAAATTTTTACAAGGCACTATTAGAAAGGTGGGGTTTAATCAATCAACTTCCATTGCCTTCATCCAACTGCATGAAGATACTGACTTGGATTTGGATGTGATAAATCTTATGCCTAAGTTATATAATTCATGTATGTGTTCGATGCATGTGTGTATGAAAGTGAGAAGGCTTCGAAATGTGACACCCTACCTGTGGATCATATACATTAAAGCAGGTACAAATTTGATGTCTTTTCTCATGGCAAAATATTATTCTTGCAATTGGTTTAAACAATCCAATTACTATTGATAATTACTAAAGGAAAAATATCGGTAAATAATTTTTAACCAACTAATTTTAAATAATTGTAATTAATATTTATTAATTTTTAAATTTTTTAAAAAATAAAATTTAAATAATTACTAATTAATAACAATTTGAAAACTCACGATTACTAACTAGTAGTTAGTTGGTTAGTTGTTAGTTACCTAGCAGAGTTCTTATAAAAAATAGAGATATATATTTTGTTACAATTTATGATTAATACTCGAGTATTTATTTATTTTGGTCTAAAAAAATTTCGAACTAGACACTTTAGTTTTCAACTAAAATTAACTACTTGGTTTATTTCTAACAGTTAACTCCATCAGTCACTGATAAATCACTATTTTATGGTTTATCTTATGCTCAATTGAGTGGTTTTTATCAACTCTTTACCCACTTATTCATATGATTTGCATGGTTTTACATTCTCCTTCCTGATTTTGTGCTATGACTGAAAACATGCTTCTTTGGCTTTTATTTTTTTTTATTTAAATCCTCTCTTATTATCATTTGATGCCTTGATATGTGTGTTAAGTGATTTCAGGGATTACAGGGCAAGAATGGCTTAGAGGATGGAAAGGAAGCATGCAAAAGTGGAAGGAATACAAGAAGTTGAAGAAATTGCTAAGTTGTCCAGCCTGACCTCTTCGCACTCAAATGGTCATAACTTAAGCTACATAGGTCCAAATGAGATGATTCCAGTTTTGTTAGAAAGCTAACGTTCGGAGCTTCGATTTGACATATAATTTGCCATAGTGTCCGTATAGATAGGCGACGCGAACGCACGCTCTACGCGGACGCGTCACATCTGCGAATCTCATTCCACGCAAACGCGTGGATGACGCCTCCGCGTCACTTTGCCATGACCTGTACGGACCAGAAAGCGCTGGGAGTGATTTCTGGGCTATTTTTGACCCAGTTCTTTGCCCAAAAAATACAGATTAGAGGCTGGGAGTGGAGCAGAAGGAATCATTCAATCATTACTCACAATTTTAGGTTTTAGATATAGTTTTTAGAGAGAGAGGTTCTCTCCTCTCTCTTAGGATTTAGGATTAGGATTCTTCTTAAAGGATTTAGGATTTCTTTTAATCATTGGGATTGTTTCTTTGTACCAGGTTCAATAATTTATGTTTCTCTTCTACTTTTATTTACTCTGATGCTTTGATTTGTATCTGATTTATGTTGCCCAATTGGCTTATGAGCCATTCATGTTAGGATTTTCTTAATCAATATAATTTGAAGTATTTCAGACTCATGATTGTTTTGCTCTATTTATGATTTAGTTTTCATTTTGGTCTTGGTTAAGAAATCAGTAACTCAGGAGTTATTAGACTTAACGTGATCGATAATTGCTATCTTTGTTAATTAGCTTGAACTTCAATAATCCCAATCTTTTTTAGGAGTTAACTAGGATTTGAAGATCAAACTAATTAGTCACTTGACCTTCCCTTGCACTAGCAAAGGTTAACTAAGTAGAATTAAGATTCAATTTTCATCATCATTGATAAGGATAACTAGGATAGGACTTCCAATTTCTCATACCTTGCCAAGAGTTTATTTTACAGTTATTTATTTATTTTACTTGTCATTTAACATACTTCTTCCTTACTTTCAAAACCCCGATTTATAATATTCATAACCAATAATAAGAACATACCTCCCTGCAATTCCTTGAGAAGACGACCTGAGGTTTAAATACTCGGTTATCAATTTATTTAGGGGTTTGTAACTTGTGACAACCAAAACATTTGTACAAAGGGATTTTCTGTTGGTTTAGAATCTATACTCACAATGCGACTATATTTTATAAAATTCTTTACTAGCAGAAATTCTAACGTCAAAATGGCGCCGTTGCTAAGGAATTGCAAACATGTGCCTTATTATTGGTTATTGTAAATATTTTTCAAAAAAAAAATTTTCAGATTTTTATTTTAAAATTTTTATCTTATCTTATCTTATTTTTCAAAATTCAAATCTTTTTTTTAAAAAATCATATCTTTTTCAAAATATTATCTTATCTTTTTCAAAATCTTATCTTATCCTTTTTTTCAAAAATCATATCTTTTTCAAAATATTTTCTTTTTGTTAGTTTTTGTTTTTTATTTTTTCCTACTACTATGAACTCTCACCCCTTTAGCTATGAGTCTGGTTACAACTGTATTGCAGGAAGAGGAGATTGTAATGACAACTTGCATCAAGGATGGAACAATCAAAGATGGGAGGGGCCACAAGGATTTGATCAACCCTCATGGCAACAACCACCTCCAATGGACTATCAACAACCATTCTGTGATGCATATCAGGGCAATGGCTATGGTGAGCAATCTTTCGATTATCAACAACCACCACCATACGCCTATGAACCCCTCCTCAACATAACTTTGGACCACCATACTCACAAGCCCCTTTCCACTAAACACCTTCATATGACCCTAATCCTTATCCACCACACCAACCACCTTATGAGCCATACTTAGAACCACCACCTCAATATACACCATCTCCTTATTATTATCAAGATGAACCACCTTCCTACCATGAACCCTTTCTCCCAACAAATGAACCCTCCTATCCACCCCAAACCTCCATGGAGAAAGCATTTACCGATCTAAACTCTACTATACAAGCTCTCGCCGCCCGAATCGGACCACCAAATACCTTCAACAATCAACCCTCGAGCTCTAGTGCACTTCTTTTTCAACCACATAATAATACACCCATCCCATCACCACCATCCATGAAAGAGCACCCACATCCATCAATCCAAGAGCAAGATGATCCCAATGATGCAATTGATATGGAACAAGAGAAAGATGATCATTTTCGCAAATCCATACTTCATAAGGAGCTAGAGGAGGCACTAAAGGTGAAGGTAGGAGAGACCCTTGAAGATGAAGGAGTAATTGAAGGGAGTTGTCATGCAAAGGTAATCATCAAGGAGGAACAAGAGTCAAGGGATCATTTCCAGGAAACAGTAGATCAATTTCATGCAACCCTTCATCAATTGGAGCAAGCAATAAATCAATTACCTTCCAGACAGTCGGACACTCAAGGAACTCCCATGGCTTCATGTGGAAAATCTAATGAAGAACGTAGCATGAAGGAGACACTAGAGACTCCAGTGGAAAATAAGGATCATGACTTTGCCCTGGAACAAATGGAGGAAGCCATAATAGTTGCAGAGGAAGAAGTGGTTGAAGATTTAGGAGATGTAGAACCTCCACGGGAACCTCAAGTCACAGAACCCTCTTCTAAGGAGTTTGAATTTGTTGTTGAGGAGGGTGTACAACCTCCAAGGCATATCATGGTTGAAGACTTGTAAAAGGTTGATCAAGAGATGGAGATTTCAGAAGAAGAAGCACAACCTCCCATACTCTTGGAAAGCAGTGAAGAGGAGATTGAATTGGAAGAAAGCTACCAAGAGGAAGAGGTTGAAATTGAAGAAGCTTACAAGGAGGTGGAAGCTGTTAGAGAAGAGCACAAGAGAGTGGAGCTTGCAAGTTCATTAGAAACACCTCTTCCAAAGCCATTACCGTCCAACACAACATTCAAGTGGGTAAAATTCATATCCTTTAGCTTTCTAATTCCACTTGAATATGGGCTACTGGAGACGGATGGTTGGTGCACGAAATTGTGATCATCAACAATGGTGCCGAAAACTTGGTAGCGCTCTCAAACGTGAATCATACTTAGTCACAACTCCGCACAACTAACCAGCAAGTGCACTGGGTCGTCCAAGTAATACCATACGTGAGTAAGGGTCGATCCCACGGAGATTGTTAGTATGAAGCAAGCTATGGTCATCTTGTAAATCTCAGTTAGGCGGATAGTAAATGTTATGGAGTTTTTGAATAATAAATAAAACAGAAAATAAAGATAGAGTTACTCATGTAATTCAATGGTGGGAATTTCAGATAAGTGTGTGGAGGTGTTTGTCCCTGTTGGATCTCTGCTTTCCTACTGTCTTCCTTCAATCCTTCTTATTCCTTTCCATGGCAAGCTGTATGTAGGGCATCACTGTTGTCAATGGCTACATCCCATCCTCTCAGTGAAAAAGGTCTAAATGCTCTGTCACGGCATGGCTAATCATCTGTCGGTTCTCGATCATGTTGGAATAGAATCCCTTGATTCTTTTGCGTTTGTCATCACGCCTAATAATCGCGAGTTTGAAGCTCGTCACAGTCATTCAATCCCTGAATCCTACTCGGAACACCACAGACAAGGTTTAGACTTTCCAGATTCTCATGAATGCCGCCATCAATCTAGCTTGTACCACGAAGATTCTGATTAAGGAATCCAAGAGATATGCGCCCGGTCTAAGGTAGAACGGAAGTGGTTGTCAGTCACGCGTTCATAGGTGAGAATGATGATGAGTGTCACGGATCATCACATTCATCATGTTGAAGTGCAACGAATATCTTAGAATAAGAATAAGTCGAATTGAATAGAAAATAGTAGTACTTGCATTGAAACTTGAGGTACAACAGAGCTCCACACCCTTAATCTATGGTGTGTAGAAACTCCACCGTTAAAAATACATAAGTGATGAAGGTCCAGGTATGGCCGAATGGCCAGCCTCCAAACGTGATCAAAAGATCGAAAAAATACAATCAAAGACACTGAATACAATAGTAAAAAGTCCTATTTATACTAGACTAGCTACTAGGGTTTACAGAAGTAAGTAATTGATGCAGAAATCCACTTCCGGGGCCCACTTGGTGTGTGCTTGGATTGAGCTTGAGCTTTACACGTGCAGAGGCTTCTTTTGGAGTTGAACGTCAAGTTGTAACGTGTTTTTGGCGTTAAACTCTGGTTCGTGACGTGTTTCTGGCGTTTGACTCCAGAATGCAGCATGGAACTGGCGTTGAGCGCCAAATTACGTCATCTAATCACGAATAAAGTATGAACTATTATATATTGCGGGAAAGCTCTGGATGTCTACTTTCCAACGCCGTTAAGAGCGCGCCATTTAAAGTTCTGTAGCTCCAAAAAATCCATTTTGAGTACAGGGAGGTCGGAATCCAATAACATCAGCAGTCCTTTATCAGCCTTTTATTAGAGTTTTGCTCAGGTCCCTCAATTTCAGCCAGAAATTACCTAAAATCACAGAAAAACACACAAACTCATAGTAAAGTCCAAAAATGTGAATTTAGCATAAAAACTAATGAAAACATCCCTAAAAGTAGCTAGATCCTACTAAAAACTACCTAAAAACAATGCCAAAAAGCGTATAAATTATCCGCTCATCAATGGTCAACTTAGAGCTCTTTGTGGCATTAAGCGTAAGAGGGAGATGGTCCGTGGAGGAAGTTGTCAAGCAAGGTTCCACATGGTTGTGTGCTCAACATTTAAACGCAAAGGTTGGCGTAAAGCTCAACTGAATAGGTCTAGGAAGTTGTTTGGCCGCTTCAGTGAGAATTCAGACTGCCTGCCACCCAGATGGAACAATATTGCTCAACAAGAAGACAGGTGCAAAAGCAAGGTTTGGGACCCCGGAATTCAATCTAGAAATTAATACTCTTGGGGCCTTGTCACTTGCTTTAGCTTGCTTGAAGGCTTTCTGCGCCTAGTTTGGGATCCCGGAGGCTATTGGAAGTATAAACATTGGTGAGGATTCCTGGATCAGTACAAGCATAAGCCACCATAATAGGGAGCTTACCAAATGTCCAACTTAAGGACTTTAACTAAAAGTGCTAGGTGGGAGACAACCCACCATGGTATAATCGTTCCTTTTTCTATTTTAATTTTAGTCTGTTTTTGAGTTTTGATTGAACCTGGAATCATGCATAGTATTCATATTAAGCATTGCATTCTGCATACTGCATTATAAAAAAAATTTCACGCATGCGACGCGACAACGTCGCCAACGTGTCCGCGTCATATGTGTGTTGGGAAGAAAAGAAAATTGAACAGAGAGTCACGCGAAAGCGTGGCTGGAGGCGTGCCTTTGGCACAATTTGACCGACGTGACTGCGTCGCTGACGCGTCCGCGTTATTTGGGAAAAATGCCTCCCACGCGTTCGCGTCACCCACGCGACGCGTGCCTCAAAATCGACGTAAAAAGGGTGTATGGCCGAAAGTTGAGCTGGAATTGGGCTGGACTCGTACTATAAGCACAAGCCCTACCACGTGAACGCGTGCCCCACGCGTACGCGTCATTTTTCAAAATAGGCCATCCACGCAATCGCGTCCCCTACGCGACCGCGTCACCCAGATTTTTGGCAAATGCAATTAAACAGAGAGTTGTGCGAACGTGAGGCTGCACTCGTGCCACTAGCACAAATCGAGTCACGTGTCCGCGTGCCACTCGCGTTCGCGTCACTTCCTCGAAGCACTATCCATGTGACCGCGTGCCCCGCGCATCCGCGTTTCCTGCGCCGCACAGCCTATCCATCCCAGCGCCAACTATCTTATCTTTTCTTAATCTTTTTCTTTCCCCATTCTTAATTCTTTCTTCTTCCTTCTTTACTTTCTTCTATTATCTCTATTCTTCACCTTATTCATTCTTTTTCTTCTTCTCTCTTTACTCTATTCTTTCTCTTTTTCTCCCTTTCTTTTCTATATCTCCTGTTTTACATTGGTGTTACAATCTTTTTACTCATCTGTTGCATATCTCTTGCATTATTTTAGGTGCTTCTTAACTTGTTTACTATTTAGTTGACATGCCATGTGCTTCTATTATTTTCTCACTTGCATGTTGTAGCTACCATGTAATTGAGACTCCCATTATTTGGCATTAACCCACCCAGACTTTATTTATATTCTTATTTCTGGGTTACTTTTTTCTTCTTTTTCCTCTTCTTTCAGGCTGGCCACCAAGAGGGAAAAAGACGAGTTTCTAACTGGAACTGTGAACAAGTTTACCGCACAATCTTTGGAGAAAAGCATCAGTTGGAGCAACCCGTCCACCTGCACATCTCAGCTTGCACCGAGGACGGTGCAATTTTTAAGTGTAGGGAGGTCGATACAGATCTCCATGGGTTAGCTATTTTCTTCTTTTCAACACCATTGTTTCATTTGTAGTTCATTGTTGCATTTGCATGTTTGTTTGATTTTATGCATTTAGCTACTACTTGGTTAAAGTAATGAGTTTCTTTTTAAGAGCCTATTTTTGAAAGAAAATTTTCACTAATTTAAATCAAAATTTAAATGTTAAATTTGCTTGGAAGTTGTATTTGGGAACATAGTTAAAAGCTAGAACACACAACCTGTGATATTTGAGCTTATTTACATGGTTACATTATTTAACCATAAATATTTTATTCTTGTGTGTCTTCTTCTCTATAACTGCAATCTTGGCTTTGTTCCATTCTATATGTCCATTATTTAGTGTATTTACATGCTTGCATATGATTGAGGCCATTACTTGTTTTTGCTCACTTATCCCAAATAAGCCTACCGTTTTATGTTACCCTTGTTAGCCACTTTGAGCTTTTTAATCCCCTTCTGTTCTATAACCACATCACTAGCCTTAAGCAGAAAAACAAATTAAATATCTCAATTGAATCTTTGGTTAGCTTAAGATAGAGGTTGTGCATCAACTAAGTGTGAAAAAACTGTGGGAACATGGGTTAAAAAGGGAATGTATCATGTTTCTAATTCTGAATATTGGGAAATTTGGGTATCTACTCATGTAAAACAGAAAATTAAAAAATTCCATATGTATTGATATGTTATTTTAGTTTTTATGTCTCTATAAAAAAAAGAAAAAAAAAGAAAAGAAAAAAGAAAAGAAAAAAATATAATATAAATAAATAAATAAGGGGACAAA
>NC_029774.3:51176626-51226957 GCF_000817695.3 Arachis duranensis
TTAGAAATTATATAGAATGTATGTATGTTAGGTGATAGCTCAGGTTACTCAAAGATTCAATTTATAGCTCACTTAGCCATAAATATATCCTCACCCTTGCCTTGGCCCCATTACAACTTTGAAAAGACCTCATGATGTGTGCATGGGTATACTAAATATTCGTTAATTGGTTAGATGAAGGAAAAAGTTTAGAAAGCATGATTAGGGAAGAATAGAGTGATTGACCCTAGACACTTGAGAGATTAGAGTGCTATACACTACCAGTGAGGGTTCAGTGCTTGATTCTATGTTCCCTGCTTTCATGAGCTATCTTCTTACAAGTTTACTTGTCTTTTATTGTGTAATTTGAATTAGTGGAATTTGATTCATATTTGTCTTGAAAAACTTGTTTACTTTTAACCAAGTAAGTAGAAACATTTTGCATGTAGTTGCATCTGCATAGATAGGTTGCATTGCATACTCTCTATCATTCATCTTCACTCCTTTATAGCTTCTCTTGAGCTTAGCATGGAGACATGCTAATATTTAAGTGTGGGGAGGTTGATAAACCACTATTTTATGGTTTATCTTGTGCTCAATTGAGTGGTTTTTATCAACTCTTTACCCACTTATTCATATAATTTGCATGGTTTTACATTCTCCTTCCTGATTTTGTGCTATGACTGAAAACATGCTTCTTTGGCTTTTATTTTCTTACATTTAAATCCTCTCTTATTATCATTCGATGCCTTGATATGTGTGTTAAGTGATTTCAGGGATTACAGGGCAAGAATGGCTTAGAGGATGGAAAGGAAGCATGCTAAAGTGGAAGGAATACAAGAAGTTGAAGAAATTGCTAAGCTGTCCAGCCTGACCTCTTCGCACTCAAATGGTCATAACTTGGACTACAGAGGTTCAAATGAGATGGTTTCAGTTGAGTTAGAAAACTAATGTCCGGGGCTTCGATTTGATATATAATTTGCCATAGTGTCCATACAGATAGATGATGCGAACCCGCACTTCACGCGGACGCGTCGCATCTGCGAATCTCATTCCACGCAAACGCGTGGATGACGCCTCCGCGTCACTTTGTCGTGACCTGTACGGACCAGAAAGTGCTGGGAGTGATTTCTGGGCTGTTTTTGACCTAATTCTCGGCCCAGAAAACACAGATTAGAGGCTGGGAGTGGAGCAGAAGGAATCATTCAATCATTACTCACAATTTCAGGTTTTAGATGTAGTTTTTAGAGAGAGAGGTTCTCTCCTCTCTCTTAGGATTAAGATTCCTCTTAAAGGATTTAGGATTTCTTTTAATCATTAGGATTGTTTCTTCGTACCAGGTTCAATAATATATGCTTCTCTTCTACTTTTATTTACTCTGATGCTTTCATTTGTATCTGATTTATGTTGCCCAATTGGCTTATGAGCCATTCATGTTAGGATTTTCTTAATCAATATAATTTGAAGTATTTCAGACTCATGATTGTTTTGCTCTATTTATGATTTAGTTTTCATTTTGGTCTTGGTTAAGAAATCAGTAACTCAGGAGTTATTAGACTTAACGTGATCGATAATTGCTATCTTTGTTAATTAGCTTGAACTTCAATAATCCCAATCTTTTTTAGGAGTTAACTAGGATTTGATGATCAAACTAATTAGTCACTTGACCTTCCCTTGCACTAGCAAAGGTTAACTAAGTAGAATTAAGATTCAATTTTCATCATCATTGATAAGGATAACTAGGATAGGACTTCCAATTTCGCATACCTTGCCAAGAGTTTATTTTACAGTTATTTATTTATTTTACTTGTCATTTAACATACTTCTTCCTTACTTTCAAAACCCCGATTTATAATATTCATAACCAATAATAAGAACATACCTCCCTGCAATTCCTTGAGAAGATGACCCGAGGTTTAAATACTCGGTTATCAATTTATTTAGGGGTTTCTTACTTGTGATAACCAAAACGTTTGTACGAAGAGATTTTTTGTTGGTTTAGAATCTATTCTCAAAACGCGACTATATTTTATAGAATTCTTTACTAGCAAAAATCCTAACGTCAGTCACTTAGGTTCCTGGCCAACTTTATTTCATCAACTCCTAACAAAGCTGTATATATCATCTTAACATTCTCTATCAGACGTTAAGTGCCATGTGGACAAAAAGGACAAAATGATTCCTGGCCTCCTTTGTGTTGAAATGATGCTGTTTTCTACCAATTTCCATCATATTTCCCATAACCCTAATCCTTCACATTGAACTACTTTCCTCACAATGTATCCCAACATCAAACTATAGTCGTTGATGGCATCAATTGTTAGCCCTAGCTTCTGGAGGAACTCAATGCGCTCTCTCATGACTTCAATTGTTAAAGGTAGCTCAAGGTCATGCAACTCATCAGGGACGATTCCCAAACCCCAAAGGAAGTTGAATATGATGGCCCGCGATACCAACTTCTCCTTGCGACCTTGAATCATACACCACATCATCAATGGCATCTCGTATTCAAGAAATTTCAATGCTTACGTCGAATTCCATGTGCATAAAGAAAAACCCTAAATAGGTTTAGAGTTTTGTGGATTTCAGAAGAAAGGTGCGAAGGAAATCATGATATCTTTGAAACTGCATTGAATTGGTGAGAAGCAAATTGGGTTCAGAACAAGTTAAGAAGTTTTTTTCTTATGAACATTGAAGTTGTATAGTGTATGTTGTTGATACGTGAGCATCTTTCCTATCTTTTTCTAGTGAATTTGCATCTAATTTGTTGAGTTTAATAAAGAATTAATTATCTTTTAGCCAATATGGATGCTACTTTGAGTCTTTTGCAATTTTGTTTATTTTAGGTAGCATTTGGCGGAATTTGATGGAGTTTCTGTAGCACAAGAATCAAAAGAGATGGCAGCGAGGAGCGACGCGTACGCGTGCCTGATGCGTCCGCGTGATTTGGAGATATCCATGGCAACGCATGCGCGTGACTGACGCATACGCGTGATTTGAAGATTTGCTCAGCGACGCGTACGCGTGACCGACGTGTCTACGTGACTCGCAGAAAAGACCATCGACGCGTACGCGTGACATGCACCACGTGCAAAAAACGTAGAAAACACTGGAGGGTGATTTCTGGGCCCCATTTTAGCACCCAAGTTAGGCACGGATCCAGTGAAGCCAAGTGGTCCCCATGTTACAAGACGCGGAGTAGTTAGTTAATTCTGATTTAAATTCAAATTTGATTTTAAACTAGGAAAATATATTATCTTAATTTTAAATATTAGATTTTAAATTAATTAGGATTAGTTATAAAAAGGGGAGACTTCTCTTCTATTAGGTAGATTCCATTAGGGGGATTCCATTAGGGAATTCTATAGAAATTTACATTCCGCATTCCATGAGCAACTAATCCTCCATTGTTAAGGTTAGGAGCTCTTTCTATTTGTATGGATTGATTTTATTGTTTTTTTCTATTTTAATTCATGTGTGGTTTTATAATTTAAGAATTGTTTTCGTTTTTATCTTATGAATTTGGGTGGAACGGAAGTATGACCCTCTTTCTATTTGAGTTCTTGTAAAACTTGGAAAAGCTCTTTACTTGAACAACAGCTTGAAAACATATTCTCCTAAATTTTAATTATTTGGATTTAACAGGATACATGACATATAATCCTCTTATTTTTGGGTAATTAGAATTTTTGTGGCATATAAACTGGAATTTGAACTTCACCCTATAATTGGAATTAATTGACCAAGAAATTGGCAGTTGATGAGTTTTAGAGGAAGCTAGGAAGGTCTAAGGAATTAGGGTCTAGTCATAAATAGTTTACCATAAATTAAATCCTACATGATTAAAATAGTGAGTAAGAAAAGTTAATCCGGAAAAGTAGATAACTCTGAAACCTTAACTATCTTCTCATTGTATTATTCTCAACTTATTTATTTATCTGTGTTTAATGCTCTTTGAATACCAAAACACTCTTTTCTGCTTGTCTAACTAATCCTATCAAACGCTATTGTTGCTTAATCATCAATCCTCGTGGGATCGACCCTTACTCACGTAAGGTACTACTTGGTATGACCCGGTGCACTTGCCGGTTACTTTGTGGGTTATAAAATACCGCACCAAGTTTTTGGCACCGTTGCCGGGGATTGACTGTGATTAACAACTATCAGTTGTTTGATTGCTTAGATTAGGCGTTTTTAATTTTATTAAAATCTATTTTTTAAAAAAAAAATAAATAATTTTTTAATAAATAAATAGCATCAAGTTTTTCTTAATTTTTGAAATTAAGTTTGGTGTTCCGTAGTAATTTTTCTCTTAAAAAAATTTAAATAAAAAACTGTTATTCTATCTTCTTTGCTTTCCTATTTACCACATGGTGCATTTAATTCTGTTTGGTGTTTTGTGCTAAGGAAAAATAATGGAGAGAGATCACATGGATTACTATTTACACCCGAGTAGTGACTCAAACTATGGTGGATGGAGGAACTATCCAAATTTTGGTTGGCAAAGTCAAAACCAAAGAAACTTCAATGCTCCATGTTCCAACTATCAAGAGCCACCACCTCCATATTCATATCAAGAACCACCATCTCCATATTCATATCAAGAACCACCATCTCACTATCCATATCAATAACCATCATCTTTCTACCCATACCAAGAGCCACCATCTCCCTATTCATATCAAGAACAAGCATCTCCTTCTTATGCATATCAAGAGCCACCATCTCCTTATTCATCTCAAATACCATCAAATCTTGAGCTTCTCATGAAAGAATTCCTACATGATATAAAGACAATTGTCAAAAATATAGAGAAATATGTGCAGACAATAATCAAGAACCAGAAAGTGGAACAAGCAAATTCCTTCCCAAGAGATATAATGCAAGATCCTATGGAAGAAAGTGAGGAAACCAATCAAAGGAGTTTATACTTTAGTGAATTACAGAACTTTCCACCCTCACATATGGAAGAAGAGGAAGATGCACAACCTCCCATGCCCTTGGTAAACAATGAAGAAGAGATTGAATTAGAAGAAAACTACCAAGAGGAAGATGTTCAAATTGAGGAAGCTTGCAAAGAGGTAGAAAAAATCAAAGGAGAGCACAAGGGAGTGGAGCTTGCAAGACCTCCCCAAAGCCATTACCATCTAATACAACATTCAAGTGGGAAAAATTCCTATCCTTAACCTTTACTTCCCCACTTGAATATGGGCTACTGGAGACGGATGGTCAACTTAGAGCTCTTTGTGGTATTAAGAGTAAGAGGAAGATGGTTAGTGGCAAGAGTTGTCAAGTAAGGTTCAATATGGTTGCATGCTCCAAATTGAAGTGCAAGGATTGGAGAAGAGCTCAATTGAATGGGTCTAGAAGGTTGTTTGGATGTCTCTGTGAGAATTCAGATTGCTTGCCACCCGGTGAAAATAATGGTGATCCACAAGAAGACGGGTGTAAAAGCAAGGTTAAGGACCCTGGAATTCATTCCCACAATCAACACTCTTGGGGCCTTGTCACTTGCTTCAACTTGCTCAAAGGCGTTATGCGCCTAGTTTGGGATCCCGGTAGCCATTAGAATTACAAACATTGGTGGAGATTCCTGGATCAGTACAAGCACAAGCTACCATGACAAGGAGCTCACCACATGTCCAACTTAAGGACTTTAACTAAAAATGCTTGGTGGGAGACAACCCACCGTGGTATGATCATTCCTTTTCATTCTTAGTTATTTTTTGTAGTAGTAGTTTTCTCACTTATTTGATTTTTATTGAGTTCGTACTAATTTTCTGATCATGCAGCTATTTTAGAACAAGAACCGGATATAAAAAAAAAAGAGAAAGAAGAGCACCCGACGCGCAAGCGTTGCTGACACGTACGCGTCAGATGGGTGTGCGTAAAAAATAAAAATGAAGAGAGTTGCGCGGGAGTGGCGTAGGAATGAAGCCTTTCGCACAAACATGCCCACGCGTACGCGTACCCCACGCGTGCGCGTCATTGGTGATTTTGGCACTCCACGCGTGCGCGTCATTGACGCGTACGCGTGACTTGAATTTTGACGTAAATATGTGTTTGGCAGACAGTTATGTAGGTTTGGGGCTGGAAGTGTGCTAGATGCACAAAATTGACCACGCGTACGCGTCCCTAACGTATGCACGTCATTTGACCAAACATCCAAGCGTGCGCGTGCATGATGCGAACGCGTCGTATGCCAATATTGGTTCCCTAGCCATGCGAACAAAGAGTTGTGCGTGCACGCGGCTAGTTTCGCACGAACCGCACAAAACCCAGGGCACACGTACGCGTGCCTGACGCTTACGCGTCCTTAAGAAAATTTCGCAACCCACGCGAATACGTGTTGCATGCGTACGTGTCGCCTGCGCCGCACAATTACACTAGTTCGCCGCCCAGTTTTAATTTTCTTCTCTCTCTCCCAATCCTAATTCTCTCTTGTTCCTTTATCCTTTTATTCTTCTTTCATCTTATCATTTGTTTTTGTTTTCAGATTTTGTTTGCTTGAGGACAAGCAAACATTTAAGTTTGGTGTTGACGCTCTGCTTAAAGCTTTTCTGTTTATTCCTATGGCACCAAAAGGGAGGCGAATCATCTTCACGGAGGAGCACAACCTGAAGAATATAGCGACCGCTAGGATAACTAAGGTGGTTGAGTTCCTTTCATATTTTTTATTCCTCCCCTCTTTTTCTAGGTTATGTTCCGGTTTTCTGCTATTTTGCGTTGTTTGCTGCATGATCCTTTATTAGTGAGAATCCTAGGTCTAGTTTAGTTTTTCCTTAAATGCTTTAATGCTGAAACGATGTTTCATGTACCACTCACTGAACTTGAATCTAAAGAGAAAAGAAAAGAAGTGATGTATTGCATGAGAAATTAAGTTAATTTTAAATAGTCTTATTTACTTAAATGTTGTGGTATTAATAGTAATTCTGAATGCATGATATGAAAAGTGCATATTTGAATTTGAATCAAGGGATGTTGATGTATAAGGAACAGGAATTTAGAGAATTATTATGACTTCTCTGAAATAAACAAAAATTTAATCCTTGAAGCAAAAGAAACAGCAAAAGAAAAAAAATAAATAATAATAAAAGCAAGGTCCAAGGCTCTGAGCATCAATGACTAGGGAGGTCAGACATGATTAAAAGCTCAAAGAGTTGCTTCCCTAGTCATATGCTTGTGGTGTGATTGTGTCAAGTAATCCTTGAGACAGAAAACTTAGAGTCGAGACCAAGTGTGTTTAACAGAGTATGCCAAAGGCTTTAAGCACCACTGTCTGAGAGTAACTGAAAGAAAAATCAGGACTCAAAGAGAGTCCCCCAGTTAAGTGCTTGTGGTATTTCTGTGTCAAGTAATCCTTGAGACAAAACATTTAAAGTCACGGCTAGGCTCAAGGTGCAAAGCACAAAAGAAAAATAAATTAAACTAAATTTTGTTGTGTTCAAGGATTAAACTGAAATATAAAAGATCAGAGAATTCATAATATTATTCGGATTCTAATTCAGAATGACAATAACATCCTCCTGATTCAAAGGAGAGTGAGATGCCAAACCTATCCAGGATTACAGTTATAAACCCGACTATAAAAAGAGACACGAGCTTAATCGAACTCTCATTCTCATGAAAATTCACATCCTAAGCTTATGTTAGTTTTGGTTGCTTGAAGACAAGCAACAGTTTAAGTTTGGTATTGTGATGCCTGAGCATCTTTCCTATCTTTTTCTAGTGAATTTGCATCTAATTTGTTGAGTTTAATAAAGAATTAATTATCTTTTAGCCAATATGGATACTACTTTGAGTCTTTTGCAATTTTGTTTATTTTAGGTAGCATTCGGCGGAATTTGATGGAGTTTCTGCAGCACAAGAATCAAAGGAGATGGCAGCGAGGAGCGACGCGTACGCGTGCCTGACGCGTGCGCGTGATTTGGAGATATCCATGGTGACGCGTGCGCGTGACTGACGCGTACGCGTGATTTGAAGATTTGCTCTACGATGTGTACACGTGACCGACGCGTCCGCGTGACTCGCAGAAAAGACCATCGACGCGTACGCGTGACTAACGCGTACGCGTGACATGCGCCACATGCAGAAAACACTGGGGGTAATTTTTGGGCCCCATTTTAGCACCCAAGTTAGGCGCGGATCTAGTGAAGCCAAGTGGTCCCCATGTTACAAGACGCGGAGTAGTTAGTTAATTCTGATTTAAATTCAAATTTGATTTTAAAATAGAAAAAGATATTATTTTAATTTTAAATATTAGATTTTAAATTAATTATGATTAGTTATAAAAAGGGGAGACTTCTCTTCTATTAGGTAGATTCCATTAGGGGGATTCCATTAGGGAATTCCATAGAAATTTACATTCCGCATTTCATGAGCAACTAATCCTCCATTGTTAAGATTAGGAGCTCTGTCTATTTGTATGGATTGATTTTATTGTTTTTTCTATTTTAATTCATGTGTGGTTTTATAATTTAAGAATTGTTTTCGTTTTTATCTTATGAATTTGGGTGGAACGGAAGTATGACCCTCTTTCTATTTGAGTTCTTGTAAAACTTGGAAAAGCTCTTTGCTTGAACAACAGCTTTAAAACATATTCTCCTAAGTTTTAATTATTTGGATTTAACAGAATACGTGACATATAATCCTCTTATTTTTGGGTAATTAGAATTTTTGTGGCATATAAACTGGAATTTGAACTTCACCCTCTAATTGGAATTAATTGACCAAGGAATTGGCAGTTGATGAATTTTAGAGGAGATTAAGAAGGTCAAAGGAATTAGGGTCTAGTCATAAATAGTTTGTCATAAATTAAATCCTACATGATTAAAATAGTGAGTAAGAAAAGTTAATCCGAAAAAATAGATAACTCTGAAACCTTAACTATCTTCTCATTATATTATTCTCAACTTATTTATTTGTCTGTGTTTAATGCTCTTTGAATACCAAAACACTCTTTTCTGTTTGTCTAACTAATCCTATCAAACGCTATTGTTGCTTAATCCATCAATCCTCGTGGGATCGACCCTTACTCACGTAAGGTATTACTTGGTACGACCCGGTGCACTTGCCGGTTAGTTTGTCGGTTGTAAAATACCGCACCAGTTGTGCAGCTTGAAGTTGCAGAATATTAAACTGTTAGAGTTATAGGAGATATCATGAAAATTAAAAGAAAATGATGTCGTTTCCACACAAAAGGGATTAAAGATCATTTTGTCCCTTTGGAGACTAAAATGAATAAATACTCTTAATACTCACATGGTCCCAAAAGAAAAGGGTGAGGTTGAAGACATACAATTCATAACCAAAAAAAAAAAATACAACATAATATTTTGTTACATATACATTACGTTTATAATGTTTGTTTCCTATATGGATGTTTTGCCTTTTTTATTTAAATTAATAAAATATATTCTGAATAAATGTTATTTTTAATTCCTTATCGATCACTATCAATTTGCAAAGCTCGATTAACTTCAATTTTAGAGGAAAAAAAATACATAAATAATCAGCAGGTCACTATTTAATAACTGGTAAGAAGGTCAATTAAACCATTTATTTGAGTGATTGAAGATCAATAAAAAATTTTCATATTTTTTTAGACATTTTATCCTTTGCATAAATAGTGAAGGATCAGAAAAGGTATTTACTCAAATAATTTATTTTCAACTGTTGAATTTGAGAAAAATAATAATAATATGATGATGACTAATATTATAATCTTGGGTTAAAAATCCAAAAAAAATATTGTGATGTGTGTGTTTATTGTGCATAAAAATAAAATGTTCAAAAAAAGCCCAATAGTGTGTGTAATTCATTAGGCTATTATGCAACAACCCCAAGATCAAAAGCAAACATTTCATTCTCATGTTGCCCATGACAATTTTTGCTGATCACAAATTAAGGAGAAAAGCAACACTCTCTTCTCTGGCCCGTAAGCAAACAATTAAACACTCCCTTTTCTCTTCAAAACTGCAACCCACGTGATTAACCTTAAATCAAGGTTGAAAAGTTTCAAAATCAAGCAAAGAAAAAGAAGCCCAGTTTAGGGTTCCATTAAAACAAAAAAGGTAATCACCAAGTTGAAGCAGCGAGAGAAAAGAAGAAGAAAAGTCAGAGGCTAGTGTAAAAAGCAAAAATAAAATCAAAGATTGAATCAAAAGAAAATCAGACCAATATTTCTATCTTTATACTTCTGTTGTAGCTTGTTAAAGTTGCCTTCCTCCTGCATGTATTATTTAGATAAGATGAAGAAAATGAAAGTTGTGTATCACTGCTACAAATCAAAGGTCAAAAACAAAACTTGGAGACAAACAATGGATAAATGGCTCAGATTCTTGAAGCCAAAAGAGAAAGGAAGAACGAGAAGCAGTAAGGTAAGGATGCATGCCAACTCTAATCCCTGCTGCTATCCCATCTCTCCTATGTGTCTCTGATCTGAAATTTTGGAAAAGAAGAATAAGTCAAAGGTGTTCAACCATGCTCAAGTTTTGAAAGTTTTACTCTTCTTTAAAAAGGGTAAACAGCCAGAAATCGAAGTAAGGAGAGCGAGCATACTGTTTAGGTCTTCATAGCCTTCAAGCTATCCTTTCTTCTCCGTCATGACTTTATATTGAATTTTTTGTGCTTTAGTTTTTATCTTTTTTTTTGTTTCTTATCAATGGAAAAATACATTATGTGTGGTAATAGAAAACGTCATTGAGAGAAAAGCCAAAGAGCATATTCTTGGCGAAAAATCATAAAATTATTTCAAACTCTTTTGTTTGTATTTTTGTTTTGTATTCATGATCTTGGGGCGATTCCCTTACTAAATTTGGTGAGCACTTAGTGATTGAAAGTCTAGGGAGTGAACCTAGCTAAATCAAATTTAGGTAGAAATTTGGTTTGTCCCATATAGGATTGGGTAGAATTCTAGAAAATTGGTGATTGTAATCTTTGTGAAAAATAGTGGAAATTCCACCACTATTATGGTGTAGTATGGATGTAGGCCATATTGCACAAGGTGGTAAAAACAAGATATATGACTGTGTTATTTTCTTTTCTCTACTATGCTTATGGTTTCTTTTGATAAGAGACAAAATGAAATTATTTCCTGCAAAATTAACTTAGCAGAAGTCATAGCAACTCAGTATGTTTAAAAGTAACTTGTTTGTTCTGTTCCTAATCAATCGTTAAGAGATAAAACAAAATTGTCTTCTGCATAATTAATATTGCAAACTCAATAGTAACACTAAATAAAATTTAATTTTAAGTTAAAGTGTACAAATTTAAAAAAGACCATAAATTTAACCTCCTTTCTCTAGGCTATTGATAACTTTCACCAACTATATGCACAAATTTATTTGTTGTGCATAAGTATAGCAATGGCGATCAAATATATGAAGGCAAATTAGGGTTTAACACTGTATAATTCTTATGCAAATAGCAAGAATTTAAATTTATTGTTACTTATACAATTTAGGAGCTATAAAATAAAATAGATTAGAGAGATCAGAAGTCTCATATTTTAAAAGTTTTGCTCCAATTACACATCTTATGTTTATACATCTTTTCTAATTTGTGCATCTAAATGTGAGAATATATAGTTTAGTAACGTGGGTGAGTGATATTTTGAAATAATATTAAGTAATTAATTTTTTGAGTTAATATCAATTAATTTTTTAAAAATTATTTTTTATCTTAAAATTTAAATTTTAAATTTTAAATTCTTAATTTTAGATTCTAAATTATAAACTCTAATACAAAATTGACTAACGTTGATGATTAATTAAAAGTTAGTACTTATATTTCCTTGGCATTCCATTGTGAGATGGCAATGGATGAGTGTGTGTATCCACAAAATAGTTAGGTTGAATTGAAAACCTTGGACTTTGGTGAACTTGTTGGGTCTTTTTCAAAAGTAGACAAATTAGGGATGTTAATAGGACAGGATGAGAGCAGGAGATGCCTTCCTGTTCTCCGTTCCCGCCCCTAGATTTTATTTCTGTCCCTGTTACGGGAGATAATTGTTCCCATCCTCTTTTTCCGCATTCGCTGTGTTCTAGCTTTGCAGGGTCCCATTTGCTATCTCCTTATATTGAACATTTACATGAAAATTATAGGTAAAAATTAAAAAAAAAACCACAAAACATGATTACAACACACCAATATATCTTATACAAAATTACAATTTACATGTCTAGAAATACCAAATAACAAATCATAGTTCATAAAACAAAATCTTAAAATACAACTTTCATTTAAAAAAAAGCCATAAAATAAAGTCTGCAACATTAAATATTTTTTTATTGTCAAAATACAACTTTCAACAAACAAGTTCATGTTCTCTGTTAAAATAACACAAACATGAATATGTTAGCACACATCATAAACAAGAAGAAATATTAAATAAAAATTTGACATAGTAAAAAAATAATTACCTAAACTACTAAATCCCCCATATCAATCTCATAGTCTGAAGGAATTGAAAATTTCGACGCTGATTTACGTATATTATACCAATCAATAATTCTCGAGAGTTGAATTTGACTTGAAATTGAGCTTTAATACCAAATAACTGTGGTAAAACCTCTATTGACAAGTATTTGTACAAAATATGGGAGAGGATGACTAATTGTCGTAGACCCATTCAACAACTGTTATTCATTTTTGGGTAATGAAGTGATCAAAACAATAGAATGATATAAAAAGGAAAGTGGAAGATAATACGTCCTCAATAGTAAGAGACAACACCAACACCATAAAAATATGAGAAACAACGTCTTTACACATATATGTTAAGAAGCCGATTATCATATCCCAAATTAGTTAGTCAACCAAATAATTCTCCTATACGAGCATGTTCCATCTAAAAAGTAATATGGACCACATGCTTACAACAATAAGCACCAAGTATCCCTGTAATCTAGAGCACAAGTCTATGTATATCCCTTAGCATCTAAAAGAACATAAGATAATCTATTTAACCATCTTGCAAACCATAACAGCATAGATCCAGCAGCAACCAACAATGTTTTTCCCTGGAAAAAGCAGAACTTTTCATTTTGCAGAAGAGGAATATAAGCCTAATGTATAATATGCAAAAGAGGATAAATTATAAACTGCAATAAATCAACAAAAAAAAAAACAAATAATAGAGCAGATTATTTAGAGAACACATAACAAAGTTTATTCAAAGGAAGAGTATCAAACTCTAATTGGTTCATAATTAATTAAATATAAACCCTATGTGTAAAAAATGGCAAAAAAAATAGAGAAAAAAGGAACATCTAACCTAAAATTAGATGAAAGTGGAGTAGTAGGACGATAGACAACTAACGGTGACGCCAAGGCATCTTAGGCTAGTTTCTTTTGTTTTTAGTAGGTTTTATGCACTTTCTTGAGTTATAAGCAATCAATTGGGTTAAAAGTTCATACACACCTTGATTCATTCAAACACAGTTAATTTGATACTTTTTCATGAGATTTATGCCATAATTACTTGTGCGCTAAGAATGATGCAATCTTTCATGATATTAGCAAGGCTTTGATGCATGTATTGATTGATAACAGGTGAAGAATTGCATGGAAGGAGGTTGAAGAATTGCCATGGAAAGGATGAAGAGGAAGCAACGTTGGTGGCAAAAGTTGGACCACCAACGTTGCCTCAAACGTTGGAAGGAAGGAAGGCAAAGCAAGTTCTGCATAATTATCTGATACCCATGTTGTAGGGAGTGTTGGTGAGCCAACGTTACCTACAACACTAGTGATACAATGTGCTTTCTAAAAAATTAGAAAAATTGTGGTGACGCGTACGCGTGCTATACGCGCACGCGTGGATTATGAATTTTGCCAATCAACGCGCACGCGTGGATAGGTCAACGTTGGAGGGAACGTTGCCACTCAAACGTTAATGCCAAAGCGAGCGATATGAAGTTCAAAACTCAATTTTGGAAAAGCGCATTGACGCGCATGCTTGAGCGTGAAATTTGGCAATCCACACGCATGTGTAAGTGACGCGTACGCATGGATGAATCAACGTTGGAAGGAGCGTTGTCGGTCCAACGCTAAGGCCACCGTGCGCGAAAACATTTCAAAATTCAATTTTGGGATTTTGTATCCACGCGCAGGCGTGGATAAGCATTCTAGCCCCAAACACGCGTACACATAGGCAGCACAGACGCGTGAAATGGTAATTTGTACCATCCACGTGCACGCGTATGTCTCGCATACGCATGGACAAAAAAAACGTTGACACTCTAATGTTGAGTCCAACATTGCTTAAAACATCCAAAATCAATTTTCTCTAAAGGATGTTTGACTATCGAACGTGAACTTAAACGTGGGCATCAGAACCCTGCATTTCAAAGCACCTCTCTTCTCAACAGCGTGGGAGCGAATTGGATCAACTTCAATGAAGGAAAAAATCCCAATTGAGATGACTTGAAGATTAATTGAAGAAAGTAGTATAAATAGCTTAGAGTTCAAGTTAGTAAGGGGGTTGATACACTGAGTACTGAAACTCTGCCAATTTTATCTTTCTCTGCATTTTGTTCTTTCTGCAATGTACTTTTCTATTCTGTGATTCTTAGAGCTATGAACAACTAAACCCCTTTCATTAGGTTAGGGTGCTCTGTGTAATTCAATGAATCAATATTAGTTTTCATTTTTCTCCTTCTTTCTTTTCTCTTAATTTTGCTAGAAAGCTTTCAGTCTTCATCCAATTGGATAGTTATCTTGAAAAAGAAGCTATTCATAATTGGATCTCCTCTGAACCTTGGAAGAGGAATGAGAAGATCATGCTAGAAATGCTTTCTCACATTGGATTAGATTGGGGTTTGGATGGATATCGTGACATGTAATCCTACTAGCACTTTGATCTATGAATATCTGTGGTATAATCAGTGATCATACTTCATCTCTTCCCATGAGCACTTAAATCAAGGAATTGAGCAATTGTTCATTCTTAGAGAGATTAGATTGCCAAGGAATTGGGATTTAATCATTTAAGATTGTCAAGGAGATCAATGAATGTATTGATTGAGGAAGAGATAAAAATGAATTTGATCTGGAGAATTATAACATCTCCTGACCCCAATGAGCTTTCCCATCTCTGATCTACCCATTCTTTCACATTCTGCTCTTTAATTTGATGCTTAATCCCCATACCCATTTAATTTCTTGCAATTTAAGTTACTGTTCTTACATTCTGCAATTTAATTTCTGTTCATTTAATTTCTTGCAATTTAAGTTTCCCGCCAATTTACATTTTGCGATCCCAATTTCAAATCCGATTCAGTTCAACTAGAACAATCTTCCAATTAACGTTGATCAACCAACAATCCCTGTGGGATTCGACCTCACTCAATAGTGAGTTTTTACTTGACGATAATCCGGTGCACTTGCCGGTAAAAAATTGTTGAGAGACAATTTTCGCGATATCAAGTTTATGGCGCCGTTGCTGGGGATTGGTTTTGTATTGACAATTACTAAATTGGAGGATAACTATATTGAGCATTTTTCTTTTCTTTTGAATTTCAATTTCAGCTGTTTAATTTTACTTTCTGCTATTGTAGTTGTTTTTCTTTATTTTTCTTTATTTTCGTACTTTCCAGCAAGCTAACCCACTAACCATTTGATAAATTTCTCTAACCAAGCTAACTATACTCTGTTTCAGTAGACTTTGCACTTTCCATTTCTTGTACTTGTTCATTGTATGACAGGTAGAAGAAGGGAAACCTCAACCTCTTTTGATAGTGAACCAGAGAGGACCTTCCTTAGATTAAGGAGGGAATCAAGAGGAAAGAAGGCTATTGGTGAGAGGAAGAACTGGAAGATTTGGATATAAACATGGAGGATGATATGGAAAACCATCATGAAAGGGAGGTAAACAATCATGCCAGAGAAGGTGCAGCTAACCCTGTTGGACAAGAGAGGAGAGTGTTGGGTTCCTACATTAATCCCAATCTTGGGAATTGTGGGAGCAGAATTCAAAAACCAACCATCCATGCCAATAACTTTGAATTGAAATCTCAACTCATCACTCTCATCCAAAACAATTGTTCTTTCGGAGGAAGTGCTCAAGAAGACCCTAATCAGCATCTCACTACATTCCTTAGGATCTGTGATACTGTGAAATCAAATGGAGTTCATCCTGATGCCTACAGATTGCTTATATTCCCTTTCTCTCTAAGGGATAAAGCATCCAAGTGGCTAGAATCATTTCCCAAGGAAAGCCTCACAGCTTGGAAGGATGTAGTAAATAAATTCTTGGCAAGGTTCTATCCTTCACAAATAGTCAATAGACTGAGAGCAGAGGTTCAAACATTCAGGCAACAGGATGGTGAAACCTTGTATGAAGTATGGGAAAGATTCAAAGATTTGACAAGGAAATGCCCCCTGATATGTTTAATGAGTGGGTGCAACTGCACATCTTTTATAAAAGGCTTTCCTATGAATCAAAGAAAGCTGTGGACCACTCATCCAGAGGCTCCTTTAACAAGAAGAAGACTATTGAAGAAGCCATTGATGTCATAGAAACAGTGGCTGACAATGAGTATTTCTATGCCTCTGAGAGAAGCAACAATAGAGGAGTCATGGAGCTAAGCAACATGAATGCAATCCTGGCCCAAAACAAGATGATCACAAAGCAACTAGCTGATTTGACCAAGCAAATGAAAAATAATTAGGCTGCAGCTATCCACACTCAACCATCACCTCAAACAGAGTCAATTACAGAGGAAGGAGTTGACTGGGAACAAGCTAACTACATTGGAAATTCATTTAGACAAGAGCATAATCCATACTCCAAGACCTACAATCCAGGTTGGAAGAACCACCCAAACTTTGGGAGGGGAAACCATCCAAACCAGAACCAAAATCACAGACCCCACAACTCCAACCAATTCAATAATTCCACTTACCAACAGTCCAACTCAAGATCATATTAACCCTCACAAAATAATTATCCCCAGCCACAATACCAAACCCAAAACAAACAACCTCAACATCACACTCCGAACCCACCTTCTGAGGATAGGATGTCCAAGATCGAAACTATGCTTGTAGGCCTCTGCAAGAAATCTGAAGATATGAAAAACTTTAAGGAGGAAGTGAGAGCTAGTATGAAAAGTCAAGGAGAAACCATTAAGAAACTTGAGTCCCAAGTGGGTTATCTATCTCAACAATTTCCAAAGTCCACTGATAGCTTCCCAAGTAATACTAAAAAGAACCCAAGAGGAGAGACCCAAAAAGTAAGGTAGGAAGAATGTAAGTCAATCAATCTAAGTAGTGAAGAAGTCCTGAAGGAAGAATGCTCCAGACACTCAGATCATGATGAAGGATAGTGAAGGAAGAATGTAAGGGAGATAGAAGAAATGGCTAGCCCTGAGCAGAGGAAGGAACAAAAATAGAAAGAAGTCCTCAAGCCTTTTGTGCCACAAGCACCATTTCCCCAGAGACTCAGGGGAGGTGAGAAGGAGAAAACATATACTAAATTCCTGGATACATTTAAATCTCTTCATGTCAATATTTCCTTCCTTGAGACACTACAACAAATGCCTACATGCATAAAATGTATGAAGGAGCTGCTTACTAAGAAGAGCACCCTGAAAGGAGGACAAACAGTGGTAATGAACAAGGAATGTAGTGCCATCATCCAAAAGGACTTGCCTACAAAGAAAAAAGATCCAAGGAGCTTTCACATCCCTTGTACCATAGGGGGTACCATGATTGATAAAGGATTCTGTGATTTGGGAGCAAGCATCAATGTAATGCCTCTATCTCTCATGAAAAAGCGAAAAATTAATGAGTTGAAACCCACGGATGTGATCCTTCAGCTGGTGGATAAAACCCAGAAACAAGCACTAGGAGTAGTTGAGAACATACTGGTAAAGGTTGGGAAGTATTTCTTGCCGGCAGATTTTTTGTTATTATCAAAATAGAGAAAATTTACCTTCATCCGATCATCCTAGAAAGACCATTCCTAGCCACTGTCAGGGCACATGTGGAGCAAGGCGAGTTAATACTGAGAATACATGATGAGAAACTCACTTTCCATGTTTTCAACCCATCACAAGATCTAGATCAAGAAAAGGACTGCATAAAAAGTGATTCTGGTGACACTGATCAGAGAGAAGCACCCAATGAATCAGCCCCAGAGAGTCTAAAGTTATCCATGAAAGAGAAGGAAGAAGTAAAGATGAAGTTATAGACTGAGAAAACCAAGGAAAAGTTAGTGTCACAGCCTTCATTGGAGACAAAAAAAGACCCTCCTGACACAAGTTTAGATGAAACATTACTGGGAGGAGAGAAAAGAATGGAAAAGAAGATCCCAAGGAGGTGGAGAAATAAAAAGGTTCTCACAGAGGATTTTTCTCCAGGGGACAAGGTGATATCAACCCACTTTCCACTACTCCCACCTCATTTTCCTGCCATTTCATCTCAGCTACCTCCGGTATACACAATCAGAAAAATTCTCTCCTTAGAACATGTGAAAATTATCAAGGAATCAAGTGGAGATAGCTTCACTGTGCGAGGGGAGGATCTGAGGCACTATAACCCTCCCTAATAGAGAACCAATGTCAAGCTAGTGATGTTAAAAGAGCGCTTGTTGGGAGACAACCCAACCAAAGGTAATTTCCTTTTCATGGCTAGTCAATAAATAAAATTCAAGAAGGCTTCTCTACATTGAAAGGAGCTAAGTTTGGTGTTGCACACCAAGAAAATTCAGAGATGAATGTGCAATCCTAAGTTTGGTGTTTCACCATAGACTTCCCTAAAGGAGCACATTGCATTTTTCAGCATAACTGGTTAGAAGCTCCAAGCAATCAGAGAAACTACTTGACAAATTTTTTATTTTCAGTCATAGTTTAACTTCTTGATAAAAGCACTTGCAGTTTCACATGTATGTTCACCTTGTAGCATTTAGAAGTAAGAAAGGAATTAAGTTTGATGTTCACACACCAAATTAAGTTCTGAAAATCACAAGCATACATATAGACTTACCATTTCTCGAGTGCTTGGGGAACAAGCAACTTCAATAGTTTTGCAGGAAGACAATCAAACCTTTGGGAAAGCTATGCACCATCATCCAGGGAGAAAGAGAATACCAAGGCTAGGAAGGGTGATGAACAACAAAGAAGATGCCAAAAGGTTGTATTGTCACTTAATTGCTTATACCTTGACTTGCTGATATTGGAAATTTGAATAAACCCCTGCTGAATAGTATACTTATGATTGAATTCCGTTAGTTGTTTCTTTAAATTCCAAATAAGTGTTTTAGTCTAAATGTCTGGGTAAACTTCACTTGCTTGAATGTATGTCTTGCCCCCTTGTTTTAATTAAATAAAAGAAATGTTTGAATAGAAGTGAATCAGTTCCATTTGGTAAGGAATAAAATAAAGATTGAGTGGTGGTATATGTGTTTGATTGTGTAGCTAGCTCACTAATAATGAATATAAAGGTAGAGTGTCCCTCTTTAGTGTAAACTTAGCTGCTGCCTATGAATCTTAACAAATAGAAACCATTGGAAGAAAGAAAGAATAAATATGAAAGAAATAAAGAATAAAAGCTAGGCACATATAGTTTAATCTTAAGGCATGTGTCTGTGGTGTTTTTGTACAAGGATATGCTTGAATGAGTAAGTTTATAGGAGTGCTTCATCACTTGACAACTTGGGTTAACTAACTCGGGATTGTAAACTGAAAATTCACAATCAAGAGCAACCTTGTTACAAAATATTTAGTAACCCAAAGAGGTGTTGGACACCAAGGCCTAAAGAATGAATAACAAACCATGTTTCTATAGTGGATATGTACTGAGGAGAGACTTGGGTAGTTAAGTCCTTAGGAGTGTTACAACACCTAGCACCTTGAACCAACTGGTTCGGGAGTGTTGACTGAAAGCCTACCTTAATGAGTCGCCTCAAAAACATGACACTAAGCTATAATGGAGAATAAGTTCATAGACAAAGAAAAACAAAGAAAAGAAATAACCAAGGATGAATAATAAGAGGTCATAGCAGTATGTCGGTTGATGCTTAAAGGGACACTTCTCACCTAAGAATCAATAAAAAATGAGCTGCAACATTCTCTGCATAAAACCCCATGAATAAATTTCAATTACTTGCTGATATAGACATGTATTACCTTCTATTTCATTCATTCTTCTCAATAATTCATTGCTTGCTTGGGGAAAATCAAGATTTAAGTTTGGTGTTGTGATGCCAAGGCATCTTAGGCTAGTTTCACTAGCCTTTTTCTTTTGTTTTTAGTAGGTTTTATGCACTTTCTTGAGCTATAAGCAATCAATTGCGTTAAAAGTTCATACACACCTTGATTCATTCAAACATAGTTAATTTGATGTTTTTTATGAGATTTATGCCATAATTACTTGTGCGATAAGAATGATGCAATATCTCATGATATTAGCAAGGCTTTGATTCATGTATTGGTTGATGACAGGTGAAGAATTGCATGGAAGGAGGTTAAAGAATGGCCATAGAAAGGACGAAGAGGAAGCAACGTTGGTGGCCAAAGTTGGACCACTAACGTTGCCTCAAACATTGGAATGAAGGAAGGCAGAGCAAGTTCTGCATAATTATCTGATACCCACATTGGAGGGAGCGATGGTGAGCCAACGTTACCTCCAACGCTAGTGACACAACGTGCTTTCTGAAAAATTAGAAAAGTTGTGGTGACGCGTACACGTGCTATACGCGTAGGCGTGGATTGTGAATTTTGCCAATCCACGCGCATGCGTAGGTGACGCACACACGTGGATAGGCCAACATTGGAGGGAACGTTGCCACTCAAACGTTGATGCCAATGTGCGCGATATAAAGTTTAAAACTCAATTTTGGAAAAGCGCATCGATGCGCACGCGTACGTGTGAGAGTGAAATTTGGTAATCCGCGCGCACGCGTCAGTGACGCGTATGCGTGGATGAATCAACACTGGAGGGAGCATTGTTGGTCCAACATTGAGGACAACATGTGCAAAAATGTTTTAAAATTCAATTTGGGGATTTTGTATCCACGCGCACGAGTAGGAAACACGCACGCGTGGATAAGCATTCTGGCACCAAACATGCATACGCATAGGCAGTGCAGATGCATGAAATGGTTATTTGTACAATCCACGCGCACGCGTATATCACACGTGTGCGTGCACAAGAAAATATTGGCACTTCAACGTTGAGTCAAATGTTGCTCAAAACGTCCATAATCAATTTTCTTTAAAGGACGTTTGACTCAATGTTTGCTCTCGAACGTGAACTCAAACGTGGGCATCAGAACCCTGCATTTCAAATCACCATTTTTCTCAACAGCATGGGAGCCAATTGAATCAACTTCAACAAAGGCCAAATACCTAATCAAGATGATTTGAAGATCAATTGAAGAAAGTAGTATAAATATCTTAGAGTTCAAGTCAGTAAGGGGGCTGATACACTGAGTACTGAAACTCTGCCAATTTTATCTTTCTCTCAATTTTGTTCTTTCTGCAATGTACTTTTCTATTCTGTGTTCCATTCTTAGAGCTATGAACAACTAAACCCCTTTCATTGGGTTAGGGAGCTCTGTGTAATTCAATGGATCAATATTAGTTTTCATTCTTCTTCTTCTTTCTTTTCTCTTGATTTTGCTAGAAAGCTTTCGGTCTTCATCCAATTGGATAGTTATCTTAGAAAAGAAGCTATTCATAATTGGATCTCCTCTGAACCTCGGAAGAGGAATGAGGAGATCATGCTAGAAATGCTTTCTCACATTGGATTAGATTGGGGTTTGGATGGATATCGTGACATGTAATCCTACCAACACTTTGATCTATGAATATCTGTGGTATAATCAGTGACCATACTTCATCTCTTCCCATGAGCACTTAAATCAAGGAATTGAGCAATTGTTCATTCTTAGAGAGATTAGATTGCCAAGGAATTGGGATCTAATAATTTAAGATTGTCAAGGAGATCAATGAATATATTGATTGAGGAAGAGATAAAAAAAGAATTTGATTTAGAGAATTATAACATCTCCTGACCCCAATGAGCTTTCCCATCTCTAATCTACCCATTCTTTTACATTCCGTTCTTTAATTTGATGCTTAATCCCCATTTCCATTTAATTTCTTGCAATTTAAGTTACTGTTCTTACATTCTGCAATTTAATTTCTGTCCATTTAATTTCTTGCAATTTAAGTTTCCTGCCAATTTACATTCTGCGATCCTAATTTCAAATCCGATTGAGTTCAACTAGAACAATCTTTCAATTAACGTTGATCAACCAACCAATCCCTGTAGGATTCAACCTTACTCAATAGTGAGTTTTTACTTGACGATAATCCGGTTGACTTGCCGGTAGAAAATTGTTGAGAGACAGTTTTCGCGATATCAAGTGGCTTCGGTGGGGGAATGCGACGGCGACTTCGTTGGAGGAGTTAAGGGATGCGACTGATGAACCACTATTTTATGGTTTATTTTGTACTGATTTGAGAGGATTTTGTCAACTATTCTCACACTTATTCATGTAAATTGCATGCTTTTAAGTTTCCTTCCTAATTTTGTGCTATAATTGAAAACATGCTTCTTTGGCCTTAAAATTGCTAATTTTTAATCTTCTCTTATTACCATTCAATGCTGTAATATGTTTGTTAAGTGTTTTTAGAGTTTATAGGGTAAGAATGACATGGAGAATGAAGAAGAAGCATGCAAAAGTGGAAGAAACACAAGAATTTAGAGATTTGAAAAGCAGACAAATGACGCATACGTGTGGCAAGTTCAATATCTAGCGACACGTATGCATGACAAGCGTCACGTGCCTCAGTTACGAGAAAACTGCTGGGGTCAATTTCTGGGCTGCTTTTGACCCAGTTTTTGGCCCGAAATTGAAGACAAGAGGCTGGGAAGTGGAGCTGATCATTAAAACAATTCCACTTTTCATTCATTCACACACTTTAGGTTTTAGATGTAGGCTTCTAGAGAGAGAGGCTCTCTCCTCTCTCTAGATTTTTAGGGTTTTAGTCTTATTTCTTCTTAGTTTCAGAATTTTATCTTGTTTTAATTTAGTTCTCCTATACCTTTTATTGTTTTAGTGTCTTAGTTTATCTTCTCTTGTTGATTTCTTTATTTTCCCTAATTTCATTTATGAACTATTCTTGTTAGATTCAATTTTCTTTTAATGCAATTTGAGGTATTTCATGTTTATTGCTTCTTTCTTTAATTGTTGGTTATTGATTCTTGCATTTGGTAGTTTAGATTTAATAATTCGTGTGAATTTTCTATGTTTTTATTTGGTACCTTCCAAGTGTTTGATGAAATGCTTGGTTGGATTTTAAAATAGATTTTTGTGTTCTTGGCTTGAGTTGATGATTTGGAGACTCTTGAATTATCAAAGTCTCTTGTTGAATGGTAATTGAAGATTTCCGGTTAGCTTCAACTTCACTAAATCTAGTATTTCACTATGGTTTGACTAAGACTTGTGAATTCAAGTTGATTGTACGCACTTGACTTTCCTTCGTTGGTTAGAGGTTAACTGAGTGAAGGCAATTTACATATACCATCACAATTGATAGGATGATAATGAGAATAGGAATTCCAATTCTTACCTCTTGCTAGGACTTTTCTCAGTTATTAGTTTATTTTATTGCCATTTTACTTTCTTGTTTCTTATTACAAAAAGCCCAAAATATACCTCATAGCCAATAATAAACTACACTTCCCTGCAATTTCTTTGAAAGACGATCTGAGGTTTAAATACTTCGGTTAATTTTATTGGGTTTGCTTAAGTGACAAACAATCTAAACGTTGATTGAGGTTTAATTGTCGGTTTAGAACTATACTTGCAACGTAATACTTTTGTGAAAATATTTACCGACATTTTTCCTTCGTCAAGTTTTACGCGCCGTTGCCGAGGAATTGCATATGTGTGCCTTGTTATTGGTTATTGTTAATATTGTGAATATGTTTGCCTTTTTGCTTCTTTGTTAGTTTTTGCTAGTTTTAGGACTTTGTTTACTCATTTCTTATTAGTTTTTGTTTTTATTTTTTCTTTTCATTATGATTCTTACCACTTTGGCTATGGGTTTGTTTCAAATTATGTTGTAGGAAATGGAGATTACAATGAGAACATGCATCAAGGATAGAACAATCGAAGGTGGGAGGAGCCTCAAGCTTATGAATAACCTTCATGGAAACAACCTCCTCCAATGCATTATGAGCAAGGGCCATTCCAAGATGCATACCAATCCGATGGCTATGGTGGACCTCCCTGTGACTACCAACAACCACCACCATATGCCTATGAACCCCCTCCTCAATATAGTTTTCAACCTACCTTACAAGTCCCATTTTACAAAACACCAACCTATGATCCATACCCTCATACAACCAATCACCCTTAACTCATCCTTGTGACCACTATAAAAGACAACCTATAGAATCACCCACATTCCAACACAATTACTCCCAAGAACCACCATTCTCCCATATACCACCTCAATATACACCATCTCCATATCCTTCTCAAGATGAACCACCCTCTTATCTTGAACCCTTCCTTTCAAATAATAAACCCTTCTATCCACCCCAAGCCCCAATAGATGATTCTCTCACGTAAAACTTAAAAGAGGACACTAGAATTCATGGCTACCTTGACCGAAGTAGTAAACACTTTGGCCTCCTAATACTCATGCACTCAAAGCACTTCCATTGCCAATTGTGGAGAATCAATAGAACAATGTAGCGTGAAAGAGAGATTAGAAACTCCGATGGAGAACAAGAAGTGGGATTTTGTATTGGAACAACTAGAGGAAGCTATAATTGTTGAAGGCGACGAAATGGTTGAAGACTTAGGAGATGCGGAACCTCCATGGGAATCTCAAGTCATAGAACCTCCCTCCAAGAAGCTTGAAATTGATGTTGAGGAGGCTAGAGCGCAACCTCCAGCACATGACTTAAATAATGAGGAATGTACAGAAGAAGTTGGTGAGCAAGGAATTGAAATGGAAGAAAGCTATCGAGAGGAAGAGGTTGAAATTAAAGAAGCGTGTCAAGAGGTGGAAGTTATCAAAAAAGAGCACAAGAGAGTAGAGCTTGCAAGATCATTAAAAATACCTCTCTCCAAGCCATTGCCATCCAACACAATATTTACGTAGATAAAATTCTTATCCTTAAACTTTACTTTTCCTCTTGAGTATGGTTTGTTTGAGACGAATGGTCAACTTAAAGCTCTTTGTGGCTTTAAGAGCACAAGGGAGATGGTTAGTAGTAGGAGTTGTCATGCAAGGTTCAATTTGGTTGCATGTTTAACGTTGAAGTGCAAAGGTTGGTGTAGAGCTAGATTGCTTGGGTCTAGAAAGTTGTTTGGGTATTTAATTGAGAATTCGGCTTGCTTACCACCTGCATGAGAATTTGATGATTAACTTGAAGACGGGTATAGAAACAAGATTTGGGATCCTAGCGTACAAGAGGATCAACTTTGGAAGCTCAAAGCATGTGAAGAACTTCATCAAGCCTTGGTGAATTTTTTTGGAAATGTTGGAGCTTATTGGAAGTCCAAGTATTGGTGGAAGTTTCAAGATGAGTTTAAGCACAAGCCACCATGACAAGGAGCTCACGAAATGTCCAACTTAAGGACTTTAACTAAAAGTGCTAGGTGGGAGACACCCACCATGGTAAATTCTTCCTATTTTCCCTTTTGTTTATATTGGTAATAAGTTGAATTTTTATTTTTAGTTAGGTTTCTTTAGTTTAAGTTGTGGTTTCAATTGTTTAATAATATTTGGCATTACTTTGGTAGCATGTTTATTGAAAAAAATTGTGTGTCACGTGTGTGCATGACCGACGCGCACACGTCATATGCAACGCTGTAATGCTCTAATACAAAAACTAGAGATTTGCATTGGAACCATGCAGGTGGGGTGCTAGAGGCACAAACCGACCCATGCGTGTACCTCGCTGACGCGTACGCGTCATTTGAATTTTTGACCTTCCACGCGTGGGCGTGGCAGACGCACACGTGTCATATTTGAATGCTGCCATCCCCGGTACATAAACCAGAGAATTGTGATGGAACTGTGTACCTTTCGCGCGTTTGACACGAAATGTAGTCACTGATGACAAGTCATCTTATGCTAGTTTCATAAGCATTTTTCATTAGTTTCATTAAGTTTTATGCACTTTCTTGCACAACAAGTAAGTGATTGGAGTGGAGTTTCATGATTGTTTTGAATCAATCAAACATTATTTATTTTACACAAAATCATAGGTTTTATGCTAGAATTAATTGATTTCATGAATGATACAAAGACTTTGTGATTTTGGTGAGACTTTGATTGGTTATTTAGTTGCTTGTAGGTGAAGAAATGAAGAAAAGGGGGAAGCAATTAGGGAAGCGTTACGTTCAAATAGAGAACGCCACGCTTAGGAACACAAACAGCTTGCATTCACTTTGGAAGTGAGTGCCACGTTCACTTTCTTAACTTTTTCGTGGATCTCAAGCTTTGGAGCAAAGGTTTCATGCCATCCGTACCAGGCAGCATTCAAATAATGAACGTAGCGCTCAATAAGGGAGCGCTGGCCAAAGAAGAAAGGCACACACCTAAGGAGAAAGGGTAGCGGTCAGTAAGGGAGCACTATGAGGAGAAGCGCTCAACCAAGGAAGCACACAAGGTGCAGCACTCGACAAAGCAACTGAGTGCTCAATAAGTGAGCGCTAGTAGAAGGAGTTCAGCACGTGAGGGGTCATGCCCTGGTTAAGTGAACGTAGCGCTCACAAAGCACACTGAGCGCTCCACTGGGAGCTTCACAATGCACCCAACCCAATTTCATTCAAGGCCAATCCAAAAGCCCATTCTAATTGCTCAATGACTGAAAATAGAAAGTGTATAAATAGGATCAAATTTGATTTGGATTGACACACAGACTTTTACTTTTAGCTCATTTTTAGTTTTCTCTTTTTAATTTTCCTTTAGAATTTTGGGAAATTGGGATCAGATCTAAATTTTGTTTTCTGTGCTCATTTTAATTTCTTCTGCAACTTTAATTTTCTGTTTTGGGTTTTGAATATGGATTGAAGAACTCCACTGAAATTCTTCATCTGAGAATCATCTTTTACTTTTCCTTTTTATAGTTCTAAGAACTGGAAATTGGATCTGAACTTTCTTTCTGCTTTCATTTTATTTCTTTTGCAATTTCTTTCATTTTATCTGCAGTTTCTTTGCTGTTTTGATTCTTTTGCAATTTTTCATTTCCGTTTTGGTTCTTCTGCAATTTTTCTTCATCTCATACTTCTTTAATTTACTGCACTTTACATTTTCTAGCTTTGTTTTGAATCCCAGTACCCAAATCCCTTTATTCTTCATGTAATTTAAGTTTTCGAGCAATTTAGATTTAGCAATTTACATTTTTTGCACTTTAAGTTTCAATCATTACCTTTCTTGCAGTTTAAGTTTCAGCTTGTTTACTTTCTTGCACTTTAAGTCCCTACAATTTACTTCTTCTGCACTTTAAGATTCAGCAAATTTTCATTCTCCCTTTTATTTTCTTGCAATTTTACTTCTGTTAATCAAGTTTCAATCAAATCATCAAATATTCGCTTAACTAAATTCATCACCTAACTAAAGTTGCTCAATCCATCAATCCCTGTGGGATCGACTTCACTCTTGTGAGTTATTACTACTTGATGCAACCTGGTACACTTGCCGGGGAGTTTGTGTGGAATCATTTTTCCTTCATCAAGTTTTTGGCACCGTTGCAAGGGATTGATATAGATTGACAATGATTAAGTAGGGTGATAATCTAGATTAAGCATTTTTCTTTTATTTTTGCTAAGCATACCAACTGTTTGAGACTTTGTTTCTACTTATCCTAACTGCACTCAAGCTACAGAGTGCTCTATTGTGTTTCTTGTTGTTTTGGTTTTATGTCAGGAGGAAGAAGAGGTGAATCCACATCTTTTGATCCCGAGCCAGAGAGAACACTCTTGATATTGAGAAGAGAAGCAAGAGGGAAAGGAGTTGTTGGAGAAGAATAATTAGAGAAGGAGAATCAAGAAATAGAGGGGAATGTCCTTAATCCACCAGACGAAGTGGCTAACAATGGCCAACCCCAAAGGAGAGTTCTAGCCTCCTACACCTTCCCCAATGCGAGACATTGTGGGAGTAGCATACTCACTCCAAATGTTCATGCAAACAACTTTGAATTGAAGCCTCAACTCATTACACTGGTGCAGAACAACTGTTCTTATGAAGGAGGTCCCTTGGAAGATTCAAACCAGCATCTAGCCATCTTTCTAAGGATATGTGACACAGTTAAGACAAATGGTGTACACCCAAACATCTATAAGTTGCTGCTGTTTCCATTTTTCTTGAGGGATAAGGCTACTCAATGGTTAGAAGCATTTCCCAAAGAAAGCATTAACAACTGGGAGGATTTAGTGAGCAAAATTTTGGCTAAGTTCTACCCACCTCAGAGGATCATAAGATTGAATACAGAGGTGCAAACCTTCACCCAAATGGATGGAGAATCACTTTATATAACCTGGGAAAGATACAAAGCCTTGATTAGGAAGTGTCCACCAGAGATGTTTAATGAATAGGATAGACTTCAAAATTTCTATGAGGGATTGACTTTAAAAGTTCAAGATACTTTGGATTATTCTGCTGGAGGATCAGTATAGCTAATGAAGACAGCTGAGGAAGCTCAGAACCTCATAGACATTGTGGCAAATAACCAATACTTCTATGCTCATCAAAGGCAACGCCAACCAGCTCAAAGGAAGTGTGTATTGGAACTGGAAGGTGTGGATACCATCTTGGCACAAAACAAGGTGATGCACCAACAGATTCAACAACAAATAGAAATGATGGCCAAGAGGAATGATGGTCTTTAAATAGCTGCAGTGAACACAACAAATCAACCATCATCTACATGGGGGCAAAATGAGGAAAATTAAGAAGAGCAGCAACAAGAACAAGTCAACTATATACACAATCAAGGTGCTGGTCAAAATGAATTCCATGGAGATACCTACAACTCATCTTGGAGGAACCACCCCAACTTGAGTTGGGGAGACAACCAAAACCAACAATCTTGGCAGAGAAACTCTAACTAAAACAATTCACGTAACATAAACCATCAAAACCATCAAAACACTAACCAAAACCAATACAGAAAACCACAAAACAACCCACCCCTATCCAACTACTATCCACCCAACAATCCATCCACTAACCAAAATAAATTTCACCCACCATCCACATCCTACAATCAACCACAACCACCCCAAGAATCCCAAAGAATCTCCAACTTGGAGATGATTATGGAAAAGATGATGAAATATCAAGAGCTAACTAGTAAAAATCATAAAGCTTCACTAAGGAATCTGGAAAGGAAAATTGGGCAATTGTCCAAATAAACAGTGGTTGAAAGAGCACCCAATGCATTACCAAGTGACACCATTCTCAATCCCAAAGAATAATGTAAAGCAATCCAATTAAGGAGTGGAAGAACCTTGAAGAATGACAAAGAAGCCAACAAGAGGCCAGCTGAGAATGATAAGGCCAGCAGCAAGGAAGAAGTGACACTTAAGGAGAAAGACCAAGAAAATCTCAAGGAGACAGAGGAACAGACACAAGCTTTAAAGAAAGAAAAGCAAGTCATGGAGGAGCAATCACAAGAACAGAGGAAGATGGTGAAGTCGTGCACCCCTCTTCTGCCATATCCTCAAAGATTTTAGAAGGAGATCAAAGACCAACAGTTCTCCAAGTTCCTAGAAGTCTTTAAGAAGCTAGAAATTAACATTCCCTTTGCTGAAGCATTGGAGCAGATGCCCTTATATGCAAAATTCATAAAAGAACTCATCAACAAGAAGATGAGCTGGCATGAGAAAGAAACCATCCTCCTAACACAAGAATGCAGTGCAGTGATCCAAGAAGGACTCCCACCAAAACTCAAAGACCCTGGGAGTTTCCTTTTGCCTTGTACCATTGGTAATATAATCATTGACAAGGCACTGTGTGATTTATGATCCAGTATCAACCTGATGCCTTTATCTATGATGAGAAGGCTATTTATAGAGGAAGTGAAGCCTACACAGATGTCATTGGAGTTAGTGGATAGATCACTGGTAATTCCCAACGGTGTGATTGAAAATCTCTTGGTCAGAGTGGGAAAATTCATATTTCTAGCAGATTTTGTAATCCTAGACTTAGGGGAAGAAGGGAATGATTCTATTATATTAGGAAGACCTTTCCTGGCCACAGTAAAGGCCATCATTAATGTGGAACAAGGAGAATTGACTATGAGGGTACATGATAAAAAGATCACTCTAAATGTCTTTCAGGAAATACAACATACTGTTGAAGAGAAAAGCTGTATGAGGGTCAAAGAAGAAGACTTGCATTGGAAAGAAAAACCTGATGAAGTACTCATCAGCTCACCTCCGAAGCAAAAGACAAACAATGAAGAAGAGCAAAAAGGGAATGAAGATGCAAAGAATGAGAAGAGAAGGCAGGAAGAGAGTGAGGAGTTGATCACTAGAAAGACAGACCCTAACATACAGCCTGCTGTCAAGATAGAAGGATCACCAAAGAAAGGAAAGAAGAGCAAGAAAAGGATTCCAAAAGGGTGGAAAAATAAAAAAATCCCAACTGAAGGATCCTCAGAAGGAGACAAAGTGAAACTGATATTCATGAAACGGATCTTTCTGCTGGACTGCAAATCTTCAATTGATTTTGTGATTTTATGGCCCGATTAACCAATTTTTTCTTTCTAATTTTAAAATATTCTAAAATTAAAACAAATCAAAATTTAAATTTAAAAATAAAATAATTAATAAATCAAAACCTAAATCTATTTACCGTTTGTCTTTGATAGCTTACTTACTCACTAGCTTAGCCGTTCTTGATTTTCTATGTTATATTGAAGAATAAGAATAATAGAAGATACAGAGGTTGAAGACGAACTGAAGAACTACATTGTGTGGTGCATGGTGTTTGCAGATGATGGAAGCTGTGGTGTTTGCAGATGATGGACTTAGAGGAGAAGAAATTGATACATTTTCTGTTAACGAGATGGCAAGAGTAGATTAAAATTTTTTTTTTTAATAATTACATAATTTTAAGACTTTTTTATGCAATTATATTTACTCTTATATTTATAATATGATATTTTATTAATTTAATATATTATTTAAATTTAAATTCACAACGTATCCTAAACATATCGTATCTAATTTTTTATAAAAAAAAAAACGTGTCGGCGTATCCGTGTCGTGTCGTGTCCGTATCCCGTGTCGTATTGGTGCTTCCTAGCTCATATGTCTAACAAAAGAAAAAAAAAAGATAAATTATCATTTTTCAATTATTAAAGGGCAGATTGTCTAAAATAAAAAAAAAGGATCGAAAAGGAATTTTATACTTATTTTGTTGTTTAACTATACCAGTGTGTTAAAATATTTTATATTCTTGGAAATAAAAAATGAGCTTGATTAGCTAATATATGTTTTGGGTACAGTGTGTAACTTCTCTAAACTAGCACCAAGTTAAATTTTTATTTATCGTTGGCTTAGCTAATGGTAACTTGTATATGTTCAATAATAATAATAATATATGTATTTATATCTAATTTTAATAATCTTCTCATCACATTCGGATGGACAGCATTAACCCTCTTATTGACCAACAAGATCACTTTTCTTCCTTGTAAAAAAGACCAACAAATTAAATTTAGCAACTATTCATTATCAATTGGTGATTCCTGAGAGTTGCCTATTACAGTGAAGGGCCAATTAGTGGAAACCTTAATCTCTATAATAATTTGCATCTTAATTAACGACCTCTACCTTCGTACTTGTTATTAATCTATCTTAATTTCATCTTTATAATAAGTGAAAGATCATGGTTTCTTTTTCGTGGATGGTAGTTATAAAAAAATGAGCGACACATTGACAATAACAAAAATTAGTTTACTTAATGATAATAATAAAAGAAAATTGCATAGATCGTAATAATCAGCCATAATAAAATTTGGATGTACCGTTGTTGAAATTTTGAAGAATGTGAAAAATTATTTTATATTTTGCTAAAATTTAATTTATGTTCCTTTAAGAGGACCGATAATAATAAATACCAACCAATCATGGCAATTTTTTTCCTATCTTTGTTATTGGCATCTGAATCCTATTATCTATTGAGTCTTCGTATTTAATTTGGTTTAAAAAATTGTGACTATTTATTACTTTAACTTTTAAGACTTAAATTTAAAATCAGTAAAAAAAAAAGGAAGGGAATTTGCTTACTGATCGACCAATTCAATATTTGTATTAGAATTAGATAATGACAAATGGAGCCTGAGACGTTACCAATTATTTTTAAATAACAAAAAATAAAAAGTTATATGGCAAAATTGAGATAATAGTATAAGTTCAAAAAATGTACAGTGAAGACACATAAGAGTACAAGTTCAATAATGGAGTCCTGAGAAAGAAGCAAGGAGCGAGATTCACGGCACAAATAACTGTTGGAGGGAACCTTCCCTACCAACTGTCCCAACTTGTTCTTAAATTATTTCACTTCTCTTCTCTTCATGTCCCCTCCTTATTATAAGTTTATAACACTCTCCCACGTATACACTACAAACCTCGCTTCATTTTAATATATTACACTTTCTTGCTAAAACGGAAACATGTATAACTAAAAAATTTTTCTTAAGGACAGAGAGGTGTTAATTATATGCTTAAACATAGAATAAAGTTGCATATGTATAAGGGATTTTTTTTATAAATAAATATTAAATTATTTTACCGAAATATGTAATTTGTAGTGTATTTATTAATTTATATCGCATTAATTTATTTTATTTATAGTGTAAATGAAATAATTATAAATGTATCTCTATATGTATTATTATTAAAAAGTTATGATTAAAGTAATATCAATTTAATTTTTATTTTTAAATTAATCCAGTTTTTAAAAGTTATATCTTAAAACTATTACGCTACGTCTTTAAAAGAATAAAGTATCATTTTTGACCCCAACGTTTGGAGTAAGTCTCAAAGTTGTCTCTAACGTTTAAATCGTCCTATTTAAGTCACTAACGTTTAACGTTCTAAAATTGACTCAATGTTGTCCTGCTGTTAGAGATCTGTTAACAGAATTAACAGCGGGACAAAATTGAGACGATTTTGAAATGTTAGGAACTTAAATAGGACGAAAACGTTGGAAACAAAAACGATACATATAAATAAATTTTGATTTTATCCTTCAATAATATCAATTTTTCATAGTACATCATTATTCAATTATTTTTTAATCACATCTAAGTAAATTATAGGGTTAAGTACTAAAATCGTCCCCGATCTTTTTTTGTTATTAAAATCATCCTTAACGTTACAAAACGTTATAAAATCGTCATTTTTTACTTCAATTTTATTTTTTTACCATATTACCCTTCATTATTAATAAAAATAATTAAAAATAATATTAAAAAATTAAAACAAACTCTCCCCTCCCCTCCCATAACTCCCTCACCCCACTCCCTCACTCACCCTCCCGTAACCCCTCAGCCCACTCCCTCAGCCCACCCCTCACCTCTCATCCCTCACCCCTCACACCCTCACTCACCCAATCTCCTTCCACCTCCTCCCTTTCCCTTTTCTCACCATTCATTACTCATAACAAAACAAATTAACAGCAACATTCACAAAACAAAAAAATCAAAAGCAGAAGAAGCATAACAATTTTAATAATTACATCAATTTCAATAAACAATAATTCAATAATCATCAACTACAATTTTAGTTTTCAGATCCAAAAGTTCAATAATCATCAAGTTACAATTTCAGAAGCAGAAGTTCAAGCAGAACAGAGAAAGAAGTAGAGGCAGTCACAGAAGAAGAGGGTGAGGGAGTGGGAATTGATGATGATGGAATTGGGGGTGGGTTTGGGGTGGAGGGAGAGACGAAGGGATGCTGGGTGTGGGTGGGGTGGGGTTTTATTTTTTTAATATTATTTTATTAATAATTAAGGGTAATTTGGTCCAAAAAAATAGAAAAGGACGATTTTATAACATGTTATAACGTTGAAGATGATTTTAATAACAAAAAAAAAGGTTGGGGACGATTTTGATTTTCACCCCAGACCTTAGGGACGATTTCAGTACTTGACCCTAAATTATACTTAATCACATTTTTCTGTTCTAAATAAATTTATTTTTTTATAATTTTACTCTTAAAAATTTTTACTCATCATAAAATATTTATAGAATGACTAGTACATAAACTTGTGGGAAAAAAATGATACATATACAATAAAGTAGTGTGATTCTAGTCATTATACAAATATTTCATGATGAGTAAAAATCTTTAAGAGTAAAATTATAAAAAAAAACATAAATTTATTTAGAATCAAAGTAATGTGATTAAGTGTAATTTACTTAGATGTGATTAAAAAATAATTAAATAACTATGTACTGTAAAAGATTGATATTAGTGAAGGATAAAATTAAAATTTATTTCTATGTATCGTTTTTGTCCCCAATGTTTTCGTCCTATTTAAGTTCCTAACGTTTCAAAATCATCTCAATTTTGTCCCGCTGTCAATTCTGTTAACAGATCCCTAACGGCAAGACATCATTGAGTCAATTTTAAAACGTTAGGAACTTAAATAAGACGATTAAACATTAGGGACAACTTTGGGACTTACCCCAAACGTTGAGGACAAAAACAATACTTTATTCTATTTAAAACTAGTGATTTAAAATTATCCATTTGAAATAAGTGCATTATGTTTTTTAAAAAACTAACTCATTTGAATTAGTACTTAAAAAGAGTATATAATTTAAATTTGGAAAAAAATATGGTTGTACATGTTCAAATCCCATAATAAGAAGAAACGCGGTAATTGAATCGTTTGGTGCGCGAAAGAATATCAGGCATAGACAGTTATTATATTAAAAGAATTGTGAAGTTGATGGGGTATATAAATCAGAAAAAAAGTGGAGAGATAACTGCATGTTCTCATCATAAAACCAAAACAAGTGGAAACAAGTGGGAGAGATAATCGCGTAAACCAGAACACATAACTTTCCATCCCATATATTCTCTTATTATGGATCTGAACACACGTAACCTCTCATCCCTAATAAGCATACTCAATGTTTTAATTTTTACACCTAACTTTTCATCCTTTGTAAAACCTTTTTTTTTTCAAATTTAAATCAATCCAATTTGATTTATTTTCTATATACTCATTTGAGTACTAATTCAAATGAGTTGGTTTTTAATAAAATTGATATTATTTTAATCGTAATTTTTTTAATAATAATATACATATCTCGTTTACACTGTAAATGAAATATAATGTATATTTTTTCAAATTTTATATATCTTGTTTATAGTATAAATAAGATACATTCATAATTATTTTGTTTACATTGTAAACGAGATAAATCAATATGTTATAAATTAGTAAATACACCATAAATTACATGTTTTTCTAAATAAAATAATTAAATTATTTATTTATAATAAAATCCTATGTATAAGGTTAAATTTATCATAGTAGGCCAATTAGATTAGTTATGTTATATGGATAGAATATTATTAGAGAACAAAAAATCAAGATGAAAAATATATGCTTATTGTTTCAAAATTGAAAATAGCTTTATAATTAAATTAGTGTGGTCACACTAGAATGAACCGATCAAAGACAAATGGGAGAGAACTAATAAAGTAACTGTTTCCAGGGTTACCTGAAATGTTGATTTCGGTCTGAACGTGAGGTTCAGGCTCCTTTAGTGGCAGCGACTAACTTGTTATTGGTTCTAAGGTGCCACCATCCGAGTTTCTCGCGAGGAGGTCGGGGTAGAACTTGCAAGAGACTCCGATGCTTAATTTAGCAAAGGCTTTAGGCAGGTTTTTAGTAGATTAGAACGTAAATAATACCTGAGAGGTGTCAGTTTATTTATAGTAGATTTGATAACCATCTTTGTTACAGTAGTTCCATCTTTATTGACGGATAACCATTCCTTTTTATCTTGTGAGTTTGTTGAGGTCTGTCTTTTAGGGAAGATAGAGATAGTGGAGAGATTCGCGGAGGCAGTTACTTGATTTAAGCAAGCAGAGCTGGGCTCTCTCAACGATATCCAACCTCTTTAAAGAGGTCGGGTAAGTGAAGACCAACCCTTATGGGTTGGGCCTTTTATTCTTTAGTGGGCCTGGCTTCAAACTTTGGGCCAAGATATGAATAGTGCCTCTACTTGAGTCTGAGCTTTCCAAGAAGTCAGGCTCAAGCATCATAGATCTTCTAGCTTTCAGGTCGGGTTTTCAATGTATTTCAAAATTTTGAACGTTGCTATCTTTTAGGTCGGCAGTTTATCTTAGGGTTCACAAACATTTTGGTAAGGAGTGTAACGGCTGCCCTGCTATTGTTCCCCTTATATAAGGCATTTTTCCCTTCTCCCTTTTCTCATTTCTTTACTTTGAAATCATTTCCTTCATATTGTGAAAGACTTCTTCTACTTTTCTTTTAATTTCTTGCTTCCTCTGTACCCTTGATTCCAAGATTTCTCCATCTTGTTTCTTCTGGAGCTGTCTGGTGGTGTTCGAAGAGGGACGTTCGTGCTTCTGCTGATTGACGTGCCCACCCTTGTTTTTGCATCTTCATCGAGGTTGGATTTTCTCTGCTTTCTAGTTCGAATAGTTCGAACGCTGCTGCATTAATGTGTGTTAAATTTTATGAAAAACTATTCCTTAGGAAGAACCGTTCCTATCTTCATTGGCTAGTTCCTTTATTGTTTTGTTTTTTCAAAAACTTTGGACGCTCCTTGGTGGAAATGATGGGGCCTCAATATGATTTCTATAAAGATTGTTGTTTGATTCGAATTATGGAATTTATAACTGTCTTGATTTTGTTGCTACTATGTGTGTGTTACCCCTGAATGGCGTCGTTTTTCTTAGTCTAGAAAAGGGGTACCATTTCTGGATTCATTGGTATTCTTTGTGGTAATGAAGATATGTTTTTTTTTTTACCAGAGTAGCTCGGGTTGAACCCGATTTCTATGATCGGTCCTCTGAGTTGTTTGTAGTGACATTTGTTGTTATTTTGTTTGTTGGTGTAGCTTTTATGTCACGATCTGTTCTTACAATTATGTCAACCAAAGTTCCTTATAGTCTCTGAAATTGGATAGACACCATTGTCCTTTCTTGTGTTCTTGTAACTAATAGAGAGTATTGTGAGGAATTTCGTAGACACCATAGCTTATGTGAGAATAGGAAAGATGAGAGGAACTATGAATTAATAGCGCCCGATCCATAAGAGGGGGTATGTTTCCTCCCTTTAGAGAAATCTGAGTGACCTTTCTTTTATGCCTATGACTGTTTCTTTACTAGGTTAGGTGTCCGATTTTCTTTTACCGATTTCGAGATCAATGTGTTGTGGCCCTGCAAACTTTTCCCTACTCAATTGCACCCTAACTCTTGGGATTTTTTGAAGATATATCAGCTCCTATGTCGGGAGTTAGATGTCCGACCTTCTCTAAATGTATTCTTCTACCTTTTTGTTTTGACCAATCCCTAGAGTTCCACAAAGAAGTCCGGTTGGATATCCTTCTGAGCTGTTCAAGGTCGGAAGTTTTTTTTCCACTTTTTATGATTCTTTTCACGACTTTAAGAACCACCTTTTTAAGGTTCGGGGTGTTGAGGGAGTCCGGCCTTTCTTTTTAGGTGAAAATCAAGAGCCTCATTTTCCCTTATATTGCCAACATACACTCATCACCCTTAGGCAAAAAGTGGACGAGTTAGATGATCTCGAGAGGAGTGTGGCAGACTTCTTTTAGGATACTTGGGGCCAACCTCCTTACTTGGATACAAAGAGATTCCTAGGGGACCCTAGTGTTCATACCCTGGACCGAGCTATATGGTCCGGGTTGGATGAACGACCGACCTCTTTTAAGGTTGGCTAGTCACCGACCTCTTCCTAAAGAGCTCGGCCAAATCGCTGTAGAGGCCCAAAACAGGCCCAAAGCAGAGGAACACAGCCCACCTGAAGGTGGCTGACCAAAAGATAAGTGATCTCACCCACGAAAGATAAGATAAGATAACTACTTATCTCAAAGGAAGATCACCCAACAGTACTATAAATACACTAGAGCACCCATGTATAATTCATACTCCAATTCTACAAAAAATCTGCTTAAAGCCCGTGCTGACTTAAGCTTCGGAGTCTCTTGCAGGTGCCACCCCCTCCAGTGATAAAGGATCAACAACACCTCAAGCTCCAACAAGTCAGACACGACAGCTCTGACCAAACCAGAAGATCTCATCCGAGATCGACCTCATCGTTTCAGGTAACCATCGGAACATTGGCGCCGTTGTCGGAGACTTGGAAGTCACCCCATCACCATGGCAAACAACCCTGCCAACGACCTCAAATTGAGATTAGAAGAAGGAACACCATTTAAGAACGCAAATGCCACACCAAACTCCCCAAAGGACACACACCAATCCAAGGGAGACAAACAGACTTAGAATATAGAAATTTTAGATGCCATTCGTGAACAGCAAGATCGCCTCAAATAGCTCGAACAAGAAGCTGAACGTCAGCGCGAAGCCGAGCGAGATCTCCGGAGAGAAACAAGACGATGTTGAGAGCTGGAAGACAAACTCTTAAAGCTTGAGGTTGACCTCAAAATTAGAACCACTCGGTCCAACCGTGAAGATAGCCCCCACAAGGACCAAGACTCATTCACGAAAGAAATCATGAAGGCTAAAGTCCCAAAAGACTTTAAAGCCCCAGACATGACCCCATACGATGGTACATCCGACCCAAGTCATCACCTCTGCAACTTTAGGAGCCGGATGTACCTCACAGATGCTACAGACGTGACCCGTTGCAAAGCTTTCCGACCACCTTGACAAAGACGGCAATAAAGTGGTTCGACAGCCTGCTGCCAAGGTCGATCACAAGCTTCGATGACCTCGCCAAGAAGTTCTTAGCCAGATTCTTCATCCAAAAAGACAAAACCAAGCACGCTCCAAGCCTGCTAGGGATCAAACAAGGAGATCGGGAAAGTCTTTGCAGTTACATGGAAAGATTCAATAAAGCATGCCCTGACATACAGAACCTTTCTACAGAAGCAGCGATTATGGGACTCATCAACGGTCTATGGGAAGGACCCTTTAGCCACTCCATATCCAAAAAATACCCAACATCTCTGAACGAGGTACAAGAACGGGCAGAAAAGTACATCAATATGGGAGAACTTCCGATTAGGAGAAACCTCAAAAACCAGATTCTCCTACCCACCTCGGGACAAGGATAAAGATTTCAGGAAAAAAGAAGACCAACCTACTGAGAAACCCAAAAAGTACCACAACTACACTCCCTTTCGAGTGTCCCTTGTGGTTGTTTACCGAGAGATATGCAACACTGAGAAGATCCCACCCCCTTGCCCGATTAAACACAAGAGAGGCAGAAGTCGGACAGAGTATTGCGAATACCACCGAATCTATGGGCATTCTACCAACGAGTGCTACGACCTGAAGAATGTCATCCAAAAATTGGCCCGAGAAGGGAGACTAGATCGGTTTTTAGCCAATAAAGCGGATGACCAAAAAGAGAAGAAGGGATGAAGAGGTCGGACGAGTTGAACATCCCCCTCACACCCCTGAGAGACATGTCCACATGATAAATGGAGGATTCGCAGGAAGATGGATCTCTAAGTCATCCTGCAAAAGACACCTTAAAGAGGTGTATCATGTCGGAGAAGGGGACAGGTCACTCGACCTCCCCGCTATTACCTTCACTCAAGAGGACGCCGTAGGCAGCATACTGGGGCATGATGACCCCGTGGTCATTACCATCATACTCGCCAATGCCAATCTCTACCGAACGTTGGTAGACCAAGGAACCTCCGCAGATATCCTATTCAAATCCGCCTTCGACAAGCTCAGCCTACAAGAGAAAGAGCTCAAAGCATATCCAAATAGCTTATTCAGGGTCGGAGACGCCCCAATCCAGCCACTTGGGTACATCCCACTACACACAACATTTTAAAAAGGAACACGGTCTAGAACGCTGAGCATAAACTACATTGTAGTCGACGTGAGCTCCGCATACAACGCCCACATAGGTCGGACAACACTAAATCAGCTCGCCACGGTGGTCTCCACTCCACACCTATGCATGAAGTTCCCAACTCCAGAAGGGATCACCTCCATAAAGGGAGACCAAAAACTCGTGCAACGCTGTTACAACGAAAGTTTGAACCTTAAAGGCGACCCCAGAGGAAAAGAAACCAATACTATAGAACTCGGGGGAATCCGAGCTCGCGAAGAAATCCGCCCTCAACTGGAAGGTGAGACCGAAGAAGTTCAAATCAGAGACACTCAAGACAAAACAACAAACATAGGGGCGAATCTAAAAGGAGACCTAAAGGAGCTACTGACAAAGCTCCTAAAATATAATTCCGACCTCTTTGCATGGAAGGCCTAGAAACGAAGGAAGCTTGGCATCGATCCCAGACTAATGTGCCATAAACTGGCAGTATACCCTAGATCTCGGCCAGTATGGCAGAAACGAAGTAAGCTTGGCCCAGAGAGATCACAAGCTGTAGAAGAACAGGTACATGCCTTGTTAGAGGCATGGTTTATAAGTGAGGTAAGGTACCTATTATGGCTGGCTAATGTCGTACTGGTTAAAAAGTCAAATGAAAAGTGGCGAATGTGCACTGATTACACCGACCTCAACAAAGCCTGCCCAAAAGATCCCTACCCACTCCCAAATATAGACACGCTTGTCGACGCTTCCTCGGGATATAAGTACCTCTCCTTCATGGATGCTTACTCGGGATACAACCAAATCCCGATGTATCAACCCGACCAAGAGAAAATCTCATTCCTAACCCCAAGAGCAAACTACTGCTACATAGTCATGCCCTTCGGACTCAAGAATGCAGGGGCTACATACCAAAAGTTGATGAACAAAGTTTTTGCCAATCACATCGGGAAGTTGATGGAGGTTTATGTAGACGACATGTTGGTAAAGACACAAAAGGAGGAAATGTTGTTATCAGACCTCGCTGAAGTGTTTAACACCATAAGAAAGCATGGGATGAGACTTAATCCCGCAAAATGAACCTTTGCGGTAGAAGCTGGCAAATTCTTGGGCTTCATACTCACCCAAAGGGGGATCGAAGCAAACCCGGATAAATGCCAAGAAATACTTAGCATGAAAAGTCCCACCAGTGTCAAAGAGGTCTAGCAGCTCAACGGAAGAATAGCAGCTCTATCTAGATTTCTAGCTGGATTGGCCTTAAGAATTCTCCTTTTCTACGCAACAGTAAGGAAAGGAAAAAGGTTTGAATGGACTCCATAATGTAAACAAGCCTTCCAAGACTTCAAGACATTCTTGGGGCTACCACCTATCTTAACCCGACCTATGGAAGGTGAAGAACTAATCCTATACCTCACCGTAGGAAGCCGGGCGATAGCCTCAGCACTAGTCAGAGAAGACGAAAACGGGCAACAACCTATCTACTTCATCAGTAAGGCTCTGCAAGGGGCTGAACTAAACTATCAAAAGATAGAAAAGTTCGCCTATGCCCTTATACTTACCTCTCGACGACTCCGACCATATTTTTAGGCTCATACCATTAAAATTCGGACCAACCAACCCATAAAAGGTATCCTGCAGAAAACTGATTTAGCAGGAAGAATCCTACAATGGGCAATTGAGTTGTCCAAATTTGACCTTAAGTATGAGGCTCGAACAGCCATCAAATCTCAATACCTGACCAATTTCATCGCAGAGTACACCGACACCCGGGGCACCCCATAGAATGGAACTTTACATCAACGACTCCTCAAACAAAGCCGGGAGTGGAGTAGGTGTGATCCTAGAAAGTGATTAGGAAATCCAACTCGAACTCTCCCTAAGGTTCGAGTTCCTTGCCTCAAATAACCAAGCCGAGTATGAAGCCTTACTGGCTGGTTTGAAGCTAGCCAGGGAAGTAGGAGCTCAAAAGCTTACCATCTTCAGCAACTCACAAGTAGTCACCTCGCAAATAGAAGGGAGCTATCAGGCCAAGGATCCCACCATGAAAAAATACCTAGACAAGACCAGAGAACAGCTCAAAAAATTTATGGGATATGAGATCCGACATATACCTCGAGAATAAAATACCCGAGCTGATGTACTTTCGAAACTAGCCAGCACCAAAACAGGGGACAACAATAGAAGCCTCATCCAAGAAACATTACAAAATCCATCAACCTCGGAAGAAAAGAAGGTCTTAAGCATATCGGACCAGGACCAAGGGTGGATAACTCCCATAATCAGCTATCTTAAGTCTGAAACACTCCCCGCAGATAAAAAGGAGGCAAAAAGGCTAGTACGGGAAGCACAACACTACCATAGTACACGACATCCTATATAGGAGAGGAATCTCTACACCCCTCCTAAAATGTATCCTGATCTCCGCTACGAGGGAAGTCCTAGAGGAAGTCCATGGTGGCATGTGCGGCGACCACCTCGGGGCACGAGCTCTTTCCAAAAAGGTAGTTCGAGCTAGTTTTTTCTAGCCGACCTTACAAAAAGAAGCAACAAAGTTTGTCAAAAGATGCCCCCATGCCAAAAGCACGCCAACTTCCATACCGCACCACCCGAGGAACTCATCTGCGTCACTTCACCCTGGCCATTTGCAAAGTGGGGGCTCAACCTCCTCGGACCATTCTCCCAGGGATCAGTGCAAGTCTAGTTCCTCATTGTAGGAATAGACTATTTCACAAAATGGATCGAGGCTGAACCTTTAGCCACTACCACCGCCCAAAGAAGTAGGAAGTTTTTGTACAAAAATATTGTCACAAGGTTTGGAGTCTCACATGCTACATCACCACAGACAATGGAACTCAATTCACCGACACCAGCTTCAGAAACCTGGTAGCCGATTTGAAAATTAAGCACCAGTTCACCTCCGTAGAACACCCACAAGCCAACGGACAGGTGGAAGCTGCCAACAAAGTCATATTTGTCAGGTGATAAACCACTATTTTATGGTTTATCTTATGCTCAATCGAGTGGTTTTTACCAAGTCTTTGCACACATATCCATACAATTTGCATGATTTTACAATTTCTTCCAATTTGGTTCTATGGTTGAAAACTTGCTTCCTAAACCTTTAAATTATATCTTTTTAATCCCCTTTTATACCATTCGATGCCGTAATCCGTGCGTTAAGTGTTTTCAGACTATATATGGCAGGAATGGCTTAGAGGATGGAGAGGATGCTTGCATAAATGGAAGGAGCACAAGAATTAAAGGAGATAACCAGCGAGGAGCGACGCGTGCACATACCTGACGCGCGCGCGTGATTTGGAGATTTGCACGGCGACGCGTGCGCGTACCTGACGCGTATGCGTGACACGCGAAGAAGACCATCGACGCGTACGCGTGGCTGACGCATACACGTGACATGTTCCACGTGCAGAAAACACAGAAAACACTGGGGGCGATTTTAGGCCGAGTTTATACCCAGTTTTTGGCCCAGAAATATAGACTAGAGCCAGGGGATAGCAGAGACTCAAGAGACATTGACACAGGCAATCATCAATGATTAGTTTTTATGTCTAGTTTTGAATCTTGGAAGAGAGATACTACTTCCTCCAAGGTTTGTCATTGTCATACCTTTTTCTAGTACTACATTTTGGATTGGATAGTTGTGAAGAGTTATTACCTCTGTGAAGTTTAAGCATTACAGTTTGTTTTCTAATCCCTTTTCCTTTTTATTTACCATTCACATCATTCAGAGCTACTTATGGATATTTCTGACTTTGGGATCTATTAATGCAAAGAACACCTTTTTCCATTTAGTTTCGTTGTTTGTTGCTTGCTTTCAATTAATTTGATTATTATGTCTTCCTTCTACCCCTTGAATATGTATGTGAAATTGGCATCCATGTCAATGGAGTAGACTCCCAACTTGACTTGGGAGTGGATTAAAAGGAGACCCTTGAGTTGGGATACTCAAGCATTAATCGGTGATTGGAAGTTGTTGGCCAGCTCTCTAGTTACTAACGCTAATCCTTCCCAAGGGAGAGGATTAGGACTTGTGAATAGAAGTTGGCTCAATACTTGACTTTCCCTTATTCGGTAAGGGTTAACTAAGTAGAACAACAATCAATCATTATTAATATTGGGGAAACCAACAAGGATAGAACTTCCAATTAATCTCCTCCCAGTCAAGGCTTTTTATCATAATTAATTAAATCTCTCACTCATTTTCCTTGCTCTAATTTTATTCTCTAACTCCAAAATCTCCCAGAAACCCCCTGATCAATAAATAGCATTCTTTTAGCAACTCGTTGGGAGACGACATGGGATTCATACTCCCAGTATTTTTTTCTTAAATTGTGATAAAACCCCTTTCTAAATTGATACGCGGAATCTTTGTTGGTTAAGAGCTATACTCGCAATGTCAGTTCATCATAAATTCTTAATCGACAATTTTCCGCACGTCAATTTTTGGCGCCATTGCCGGGGAGTTGTAATAGCGTGCTAAATTATTAATTAGTGCAAATATTTTAATTTACATATTTGCATATTTTACTTTATATTTTTATTACCATGAGCCGTATGTTTCTTTCATTGAATGACGCGTTCACTACCTGATCTGAGCTTAGCCACGTTTGATTCAGAAATTGAAAGAACTTTTTCACGTATACGGCGAGCTCGGCGTCGATTAGCCTCTGAAGGTGGTGAAGTGGTTACCACCAATTCACCAGTCTTATTTGAGGACGAATCTGAAGTGTCATTTGAGGGAGAAACAAGCTCCTATTCTACTGACTCTGTTGATTTACGTGCAGATAACATGGTAGCACCTAGGAGGGTTACTCTCCAGGAAGCAGGAGCTCTGGACTTTACACTGCCACCTTTCCAAGCGTGTCATCCAAATCTGGGTGCAGATATTTAACTGAAGACTGCACTAATCAATCTACTGCCGAAGTTTCATGGCTTACCTGCTCAAGAGCCTCTCAAGCACCTCTGAGATTTTTAGACAGCCTGTTCTACTGTTAGGCGTCATGGTGCAAACGAGACTTCTATTATGCTAACCGCCTTCCCATTTTCTCTTGAGGTAAAGGCGAGGGAGTGGTACTACACTCAACCTGAAGCAGTTGTTACTAACTGGGATATGCTCAGGAGAGAGTTCTTAGAAAAATACATTCCAGCTGAAGTGACTGATAGACTGAGGAAAGAAATTTCCTGCATTATTCAAGGCGACTCGGAGACTCTGTATGAGTATTGGGAGCGCTTCAAGAACCTCCTAGATGCTTGTCCCCACCACATGATTGACAAGTTTGTGTTGATCAGCTACTTCACACAGGGCATGAAGCCTCAGGACAAGACTACATTAGATGGTGCGAGTAATGGTTCTCTGAAAAAGTACAAGACTGCGGATGAAGCATGGCAACTGATCACCAACATGGCTGAATCTACTCGAAATGCTAGGCACAGGAATAACCATCCCAAGGCTGTTGCAGAGGTTTCCTCTAGCAGTGAGACTACTGCCCTCATGTAGACTCTGTGTGAGATGACCAACTTACTAAAGCAAATATAGCTGAGTCAACAGCAACCTCAGCCTCCTCCATAACAAAGTGTCAATAGCTGATCCCTCAGAAAGTGTGTGAAATATGTGCATGCTATACTCATTACACTGATGAGTGTCCGCAACTCCAACAAGAAGACAACACCTTGGTAGCTACCCATAACTTCTATGACCGCCCGAATCAAGGATACCATCAATAAGTCAGTAATTATAATCAAGGTGGGAACTACAATCAAGGTTGGCAAGACAACCCCAACCAGGGATGGAGGGATAACTCCAACCAAGGGTGGAGAGGTAACTCTAACCAAGGATGGAGGGACAACTACAATCAATGAGGCAGAGACAATGGTGGAAATCAGAGATGGAACAACAATAGCAATCAATAAAACCGGTCTCAGCAGAATCAAAACTAGCTTTACCGAGCACCTCACCAAAGTCAAGCCCATGCATCTAAAAAAAACTAGCAGCAAGCCCCTCAAATTACTTACCCCTCTTTCTCTCCCAATGATGAGCTGCTTCACTCTATTGCTCAAGGACAAAAAGACCTTTAGAACTCAATTAACTCTACCATGAATGTTCTTAACTCCACTTTACAAGCTCTCATCTACCGATTGGAACCATCTTCGACCATCAACAATTAACCTGCAAGCTCAAATACACTTCCTTCTTAACCTTTACCTAACCCCAAAGGAGGAATCAATGCTGCTACTTTGAGGTCCGGGACTACACTACCAGAGAGGAGTCATGAGGAGCCAAGCTCAAAAGCAGACATCCCAGTTGAAGACATTGTTGAGGTAGAGGACGTTGAAGAAGCGGATGGAGTACAAGGAGCAGTTGAAGAAGAAGTAGCTCCACCATGGAATGAAGCATCAAGAGGCGTAGACACTACAGGTGGCGCCATTCCTATTCCATTTTCACACCTTGCTAGGAAGCCCAGAAAGCGGATGGAGCTAGACCCCAAAAAGGTAGAAATATTCAAAAAGGTTGAGGTAACAATTCCCCTTTTCGATGCCATTCAGCAAGTACCTAAATATGCTAAGTTTCTAAAAGATTTGTGCATGCATAAAGATAAAATAAATGACTTAGAAACTATTCCTCTAGCTAGCTCTATTTCTTCTTTAATGGGTGCCATACCGGAAAAATGTGGGGATCCGGGGCCATGCATGGTTACTTGTGTTATTAATGGTGTACAATTTTCTAACTGCATGTGTGATTTAGGCGCGTGTGTGAGTATTATGCCATTATCTGTATATGATGCTTTGAGGCTCCCTCCCTTAAAAAGGTCGGCAGCACGTTTTATTTTGGCAGATAAGAGCATTATCTTAGTAGCTGAAATTGCTGAGGACGTACTAGTGAGCATTAAGGGGCTAACATTTCCTATTGACTTCTACATTTTGGAAATGACCCCTAATGAATCAGGAAGACCATCATCCATCTTGCTTGGAAGGCCATTTTTGAAGACTTCAAGGTTCAAATTGGATGCCTTCTCAAGAACTTACTCTTTCGAGATAACTTGCAGAACAATGAGCTTCAACCTGGATGAAGCCATGAAGCACCCACTGGAAGATCACTCTATCTTCCAGTGTGACATTATTGATGAGACTGTGGCTGAAGTTCACCAAGAAGAGGTGGAAGAGGCACTTTTGGAGCAAGAGGCAAGTGTGGGGACACCCTCTGAGCTTATTCAGGATACCTTGCCACCACAATTAGCTCCAGATGATCAAGAAACTAGTCATGAACAGAAAATGGAGCTGAAGCCCCTTCCACCCCACCTCAAGTATTCTTACCTTGAGGATAATCAAAAGCTCCCATTTATCATTGAAAGGGAACTCACTTCCCAACAGGAGGAGCAGCTGCTTAGTTGCTAAGAAGACACAAGAAGGCAATAGGGTGGAGCTTGGCAGATATAGTAGGCATCAACCCTCAAGTCTGTGAGCACCATATATTTTTAGAAGAGGGAGCAAGGGCTGTCCGTCAACCTCAGAGGCAGCTGAACCCCATCATTCTAGAGGTGGTCAAGAAGGAAGTAACCAGGCTGCTTGAAGCTGACATCATCTATCCAATCTCGGATAGTGAATGGGTCAGCCCAATACAGGTGGTTCCAAAGAAATCAGGAGTCACAACAGTAAAGAATGAGCATGGAGAGCTCATTGCAACTAGAGTGCAGAATACCTGGAGGGTATGCATTGATTACAGGCGTCTCAACCAAGCTACCCGCAAGGATCACTACCCCCTACCCTTTATCGATTAGATGCTCGATCGTCTATCAGGTAAATCACACTACTATTTGCTAGATGGTTACATTGGCTATTTTTAGATTCATATAGCTCCTAAAGATCAGGAGAAAACTATTTTTACATGTCCCTTTGGAATGTATGCGTATAAGAGGATGCCTTTTGGCTTGTGTAATGCACCGGCAACATTCCAAAGATGCATGATGAGTATTTTCTCAGATCTTCTTGAGAACTGTATGGAAGTCTTTATGGATGACTTCAGTATGTATGGTGATTCTTTTAGCCTTTGCTTGGATAGTTTAGCTAGAGTATTGGACATGTGTGTTAGTTCAAACCTTGTAATAAATTTTGAAAAATGTCATTTTATGGTCCAACAAGGTATTGTTCTAGGACTTGTTGTTTCTAATACTAGCATTTCAGTTAATCCAGCAAAGGTAGACGTTATTTCTAGTTTACCTTACCCCTACTCCATGAGGGAAATCCGTTCGTTTCTTGGTCACGCAGGTTTCTACCGACGATTTATCAAGGACTTCAGTAATGTAGCACTGCCTTTATCCCGCCTGCTGTAGAAGGATGTTGAGTTCGAGCTGAATGCGGACTGCAAGGAGGCGTTTGATCAGCTAAAGATCGCCTTGACCCAAGCCCCTGTTGAGAGAGGGCCTGAATGGAGTCAACCCTTTGAGATAATGTGTGACGCCTCCAATTATACAGTAGGAGTGACACTGGCTCAGCACGATGGTAAGGACCCTTTTATTATTGTCTATGCATCGAAGACCTTAGACACTGCTCAGCCTAATTACACTACCATTTAAAAAGAGCTTCTGGTAATTGTTTTTGCTCTGGATAAATTTTGAGCCTACTTACTTGGTACTAAGGTGGTAGTGTACTCAGACCATGCATTTCTAAAATATTTATTAGCTAAGAAAGAGTCCAAACCAAGGCTCATACATTGGATATTGTTGCTGTAGGAATTTGATTTAGAAATTAAGGATAGGAGTGGTTCACAGAATTTAGTGGCGGACCACTTGAGTCGCCTAGAGCACATCAAGGATGACTCCACTCCTACCAATGATGCTTTCCCATTTAATAGCTTGCACGTAATATCTGAAGTAGTTCCTTGGTACGCACCTATAGCTGATTACCTTGTCAATCGTATCTTCCCTCCTGATTTTTCTAAGCATCAAAAGGACAAGCTTAAAAGCAAGTCCAAATATTATATATGGGATGACCCATATTTATGGAGATGTAGTGCTAACCAGGTAATTATAAGGTGTGTGCCTCAATTAGAATTCTAGTCCATTTTGGAGTCCTGTCATTCTTCTGAGAGTGGTGGACATTTTCGCCCTCAAAGAACGGCCAGAAAAATGTTAGACTGTAGATTCTGGTGGCCCACACTATTTAAGGATACTACTGCTTTTTGTTAATCTTGTTCACCTTGCCAGAGGTTTGGAACTATATCCAAGAGGGATGAGATGCCCCAATAACCTGTGTTGTTCTGTGAAGTTTTTTATGTTTGGGCCATTGACTTCATGGGTCCATTTCCAAACTCTCATGGTTTCTTATATGTATTATTAGCTGTAGATTATGTTTCTAAATGGGTGGAAGCGATTCCTACCCGTATTGATGATGCTAACACTGTTGTCTCCTTTGTTTGACATAATATTATCTGTCGCTTTGGATCACCACGAGCAATCATGAGTGATTGATGAGCGGATAATTTATACGCTTTTTGGCATTGTTTTTAGTATGCTTTTAGTATGTTTTAGTTAGTTTTTATTATATTTTTATTAGTTTTTATTTAAAATTCACTTTTCTAGACTTTACTATGAGTTTGTGTGTTTTTCTGTGATTTCAGGTATTTTTTGGCTGAAATTGAGGGACCTGAGCAAAAATCTGATTTAGAGGCTGAAAAGGGCTGTAGATGCTGTTGGATTCTGACCTCCCTGCACTCGAAGTGGATTTTCTAGAGCTACAGAAGCCCAATTGGCGCGCTCTCAATTGTGTTGGAAAGCAGACATCCAGGGCTTTCCAGCAATATATAATAATCCATACTTTTCCCGAGATTTGATGGCCCAACCAGGCGTTCCAAGTCAACTTTAGAATTCCCGGCGTTAAACGCCAGAACTGGCACAAAAGTGGGAGTTAAACGCCCAAACTGGCACAAAAGCTGGCGTTTAAAATCCAAGAAAAGTCTCTACACATGAAAACTTCAATGCTCAGCCCAAGCACACACCATGTGGGCCTGGAAGTGGATTTTTGCGTCATTTACTCATTTATGTAAACCCTAGGCTACTAGTTCTCTATAAATAGGACCTTTTGCTATTGTGTGGAGGGAAACTTTCAATCTTCGGATCATCTTTTGATCATGTTTTTATGATTGAACCCTCTTTGGGAGGCTGATCATTTGGCCATGCCTAGACCTTGTTCTCATGTATTTTCAACGGAAGAGTTTCTACACACCATAGATTAAGGTGTCGAGCTCTGCTGTACCTCGAGTATTAATGCAATTACTATTGTTCTTCTATTCAATTCAGCTTATTCT
>NC_029774.3:51227353-51227559 GCF_000817695.3 Arachis duranensis
ATTCTTGAGAATCCGGAAGGTCTAAACCTTGTTTGTGGTATTCTGAGTAGGATTCAGGGATTGAATGACTGTGACAAGCTTCAAACTCGCGATTGTGGGGCGTTAGTGACAGACGCAAAAGAATCACTGGATTCTATTCCGACATGATCGAGAACCGACAGATGAATAGCTGTGCTGTGACAGAGCGCGTTGAACATTTTCACTGG
>NC_029774.3:51227581-51228905 GCF_000817695.3 Arachis duranensis
CCCAGTGCACTTGCTGGTTAGTTGTGCGAAGTTGTGATAAAGAGTTGAGATTGCAATTGAGCGTACCATGTTGATGGCGCCATTGATGATCACAATTTTGTGCACCAAGTTTTTGGCGCCATTACCGGGGATTGTTAAAGTTTGGGCAACTGACGGTTCATCTTGTTGCTCAGATTAAGTAATTTTATTCTTGTTTATAACCATTATTTTCTTTTCAAAAAGTTTTCAAAAAATCTTTCAATAATTTTTCTTTGTTTTTCGTTTTTCCAAAAATAATTTTCGAAAAACCCAAAAAAATTCATAAAATCTTAAAAACTCAAAAATATTTCATGGTTCTTATTGCTGAAGCTTGGCTAGCCATGTCTAATCTTTTTAGACTAAAGCTTTAGACTAACATTACATGATTCTTGGAAATTCTTATTAAGAATTTTGATATCCTTATTTTCTTTTCTACTCAATTTTCGAAAAAATCCAAAAAAATTTATAAAATCTTAAAATCAAAAATATTTTTATGTTTCTTGTTTGAGTCTAGTGTCTAATTTTGAGTTTGGTGTCAATTGCATGTCTTTATTCTTCTAATTTTCGAAAATTACATGCATTATGTTCTTCATTGACCTTCAAGTTGCTCTTGATGATTTCCTTGCTCTGATCTTTAAATTCTCTTGTCTTGAGTGTTTTGTTGTTTCTCATATGCATTCTCAATTTTTTAGTGTCAATAGTATACAAACTTCTAAGTTTGGTGTCTTGCATGCATTGTTTATTTGATCTTAGTTTCATTTTGATTATTCCTCATCATTAAAAATTCAAAAAAAAATTTAATTTGTATCTTTCCAAGTCAATAATACAGAGAATTGAAGATTCAGAACATGCAGTAGAGGAATTACACAGAAAAACCTGGGCGTTCAAAACGCCCAGTGAAGAAGGAAAACTGGCGTTTAAACGCCAGCCAGGATACCTGGCTGGACGTTTAACGCCCAAAAGGGTAGCATTTTGGGCGTTAAACACCAGAATGGATACCATTCTGGGTGTTTAACGCCAGGATGATACAAGAGGGAATATTTTGTTTTTAATTCAAATTTTTTTCAAGTCTTTTTTAATTTTTCAAAATCAAATCTTTTTCAAACCATATATTTTCAATCATATATTTGCAAAATCAATTTCTTTCCATTCTCAAAAATACTTGCCTACAATTAATGATTTGATCCAACATTTCAAGTATGTTGCCTTTTCTGTTAAGAAGGGTTTAATGTCTGAATCATATCTTTTACATTTCTTGTTAGCCAAGTCATTAATTTTAAAAATCAAATCTTTTTAAATTATTTCG
>NC_029774.3:51229068-51229353 GCF_000817695.3 Arachis duranensis
AATCACTTTATTTCTTTCCCAACTTTAATTTTCGAAAATCATTCTTCAATTTTTCAAAATTTCTTCAAAATCTTTTAATTTGTTTTCGAAAATTCTTCCCGTCTTCTCACATCCTTCTATTTAAGGACTAACACTCCTCCACTATCAACAATTCGAACTCTATCTCGATAAGTTCGAATTCTTCTTGTTCTACCTCCTCCTTCTATTCTTCTTTTCCTCTGACATCTCAAGGAATCTCTATACTGTGACATAGAGGATTCCATATTTTCTTGTTCTCTTCTCTTT
>NC_029774.3:51229473-51229804 GCF_000817695.3 Arachis duranensis
GCTAAAGCACTACTCTCTGTAGAGGACCTAACAGAAATCTTCAAACAAGAAGAAGACATGGCAGCCAAAAATAACAACAATGCCAATAATGCAAGGAAGGTGCTTGGTGACTTTACTGCACCTACTCCTGACTTCTATGGGAGAAGCATCTCTATCCCTGCCATTGGAGCAAACAACTTTGAGCTTAAGCCTCAATTAGATTCTCTAATGCAATAGAATTGCAAGTTCCATGACCTTCCATTGGAAGATCCTCATCAGTTTTTAGCTGAATTCTTGCAAATCTGTGACACTGTCAAGACCAATGGGGTTGACCCTGAGGTCTATAGACTTA
>NC_029774.3:51229902-51230393 GCF_000817695.3 Arachis duranensis
GAAAGCCTGAACTCTTGGGAAAAGCTAGTCAATGCCTTCTTGGCAAAGTTCTTTCCACCTCAAAAATTGAGTAAGCTTAGAGTGAAAGTCCAAACCTTCAGACAGAAGAAAGGTGAATCCCTCTATGAAGCTTGGGAAAGATACAAACAATTGATCAGAAAGTGTCCTTCTGACATGCTTTCTGAATGGAGCATCATAGGTATCTTCTATGATGGTCTGTCTAAACTGTCCAAGATGTCATTGGACAGCTCTGCTGGAGGATCTCTTCATCTGAAGAAGACACCTGCAGAAGCTCAAGAACTCATAGAAATGGTTGCAAATAACCAATTCATGTACACTTCTGAAAGGAATCCTGTGAACAATGGGACGAATCAGAAGAAATGAGTTCTTGAGATTGATACTCTGAATGCCATGTTGGCTCAGAACAAAATATTGACTCAGCAAGTCAATATGATTTCTCAAAGTCTATTTGGAATGCAAGCTGCACCAGG
>NC_029774.3:51230505-51231184 GCF_000817695.3 Arachis duranensis
GGAGAACCCTATGGAAACACCTATAATCCTTCATGGAGAAATCATCCAAATCTCTCATGGAAGGATCAATAGAGACCTCAACAAGGTTTCAACAATAATAATGGTGGAAGAAACAGGTTAAGCAATGGCAAGCCTTTTCCATCATCTTCTCAGCAACAGATAGAGAATTCTAAGCAGAGCCACTCTGACTTAGCAACCATGGTCTCTGATCTAATCAAAACCACTAAAAGTTTCATGACTGAAACAAGGTCCTCCATTAGAAACTTGGAGGAACAAGTGGGTCAGCTGAGTAAGAAAGTTACTGAACTCCCTCCTAGTACTCTTCCAAGAAATACAGAAGAGAATCCAAAAGGAGAGTGTAAGGCCATCAACATGGCCGAATTTGGAGAGGAGGAAGAGGCAGTGATCGCCACTGAGGAAGACCTCAATGGACATCCACTGGCCTCCAATGAGTTCCCTAATGAGGAACCATGGGAATCTAAGGCTCGCACTGAGACCATAGAGATTCCATTGGATTTACTTCTGCCATTCATGAGCTCTGATGAGTATTCTTTCTCTGAAGAGGACGAAGATGTCATTGAAGAGCAAGTTGCTAAGTACCTCGGAGCAATCATGAAGCTAAATGACAAGTTATTTGGTAATGAGACTTGGGAGGATGAACCCCCTTTACTCACCAAAA
>NC_029774.3:51231403-51232887 GCF_000817695.3 Arachis duranensis
CAAGCTGCAAGAATCTCACTAGAGATGGCAGACAATTCAAGAAAACAAGCTTATGGACTTGTAGAGGATGTTCTGATAAAGATTGAAGACCATTACATCCCTGCTGATTTCATAGTCCTAGAGACTGGGAAGTGCATGGATGAATCCATCATCCTTGGCAGACCCTTCCTAGCCACAGCAAAGGCTGTGATTGATGTTGACAGAGGAGAATTGATCATTCAAATGAATGAAGAATTCTTTGTGTTTAAGGCTCAAGGATATCCCTCTGTAACCATGGAGAGGAAGCATGAAGAGCTTCTCTTAAAACAGAGTCAAACAGAGCCCCCAGTCAAACTCTAAGTTTGGTGTTGGGAGGCCACAACCAAATTCTAAGTTTGGTGTTGAACCCCCACATTCAAACTCTAAGTTTGGGGTTGGGAGGTTCCAACATTGCTCTGAACATCTGTGAGGCTCCTTGAGAGCCCACTGTCAAGCTACTGACATTAAAGAAGCGCTTGTTGGGAGGCAACCCAATGTTATATTTATCTATTTTCCATTGTTATTTTCTGTTTTCTATAGGTTGATGATCATGTGAAGTCACAAAAACAATTGAAAAAGCAAAAATAGAATGAAAAACAGAATGAAAAACAGCACACCCTGGAGGAAAAACTTGCTGGCGTTTAAACACCAGTAAGGGCAGCAAATGGGCATTTAACGCCCAGTCTGGCACTATTCTGGGCGTTTAACGCCAGAAAGGGGCACCAGACTGGCGTTTAATGCCGGGAATGGGCAAGAAACTGGCGTTTAACGCCAGAAAAGGGCAGCAGCTCGGCGTTTAATGCCAGGATTGGCAGAAAGGGTGTTTTACACGCCACTTGGTGCAGGGATGAGCTATCCTTGACACCTCAGGATCTATGGACCCCACAGGATCCCCAACGACCCCACCACTCTCTCTCTTCTTCACCCATTCACCAATCACCTCAATACCTCTTCCCAAAAAAAAACCCCTCACCTATCAAATCCCACCATTCTCTTCACCACTCACATCCTTCCTTCATAAAACCCCACAAACCCCACCATCCGAATTCAAACCAGTTTCCATCCCAAACCCACCCATAATGGCCGAACCCTACCCCTCTCTCCACCCCTATATAAACCTTTTTTCACTCCTTTATTTTCACACAACCTAAACACTACTTCTCCCCCTCAGCTGAACCACAAAAGCCCCCTCCATCTCCTCTATTTCTTCTTCTTCTACTCTTTTCTTTCCTCTTTTACTCGAGAACGAGCAAACTTTCTAAGTTTGGTGTGGTAAAAGCATTGCTTTTTGTTTTTCCATAACCATTTATGGCACCTAAGGCCGGAGAAACCTCTAGAAAGAGGAAAGGGAAGGCAAAAGCTTCCACCTCCGAGTCATGGGAGATGGAGAGATTCATCTCAAGGGTGCATCAAGACCACTTCTATGAAGTTGTGGCCATGAAGAAGGTGATCCCCGAGGTCCCTTT
>NC_029774.3:51233064-51233301 GCF_000817695.3 Arachis duranensis
TGATTCATAGCATCATGATTGGAGAGGAAGTAGAAGTTCATGAGGTTATATCCCAAGAACTTTATAAGGTGGCAGACAAGTACTCTACCTTGGCAAGGTTAGCCTTCCCTCATCTCATTTGTCACCTCTGTAATTCAGTTGTAATTAACATAGAGGGAGACATCCTCATTGATGAGGACAAGCCCATCATTAAGAAGAGGATGGAGCAAACAAGAGATTCCACTCATGGACATGAGG
>NC_029774.3:51233727-51240653 GCF_000817695.3 Arachis duranensis
AATGTTAAAATTGTTGGCTCTTGAAAGAATGATGAAAAAGGAGACATGTTACTGAGGATCTGAAAAATCATAAAAATGATTCTTGAAGCAAGAAAAAGCAGTGAATTCAAAAAAAAAAAGAGCAAGCAGAAAAAGCCAATAGCCCTTTAAACTAAAAGGCAAGGATAATAAAAAGGATCTAAGGCTTTGAGCATCAGTGGATTGGAGGGCCTATAGGAATAACATCCTGGCCTAAGCGGCTAAACCAAGCTGTCCCTAACCATGTGCTTGTGGCGTGAAGGTGTCAAGTGAAAACTTGAGATTGAGCGGTTAAAGTCGTGATCCAAAGCAAAAAGAGTGTCCTTAAGAACCCTGGACACCTCTAATTGGGGACTCTAGCAAAGCTGAGTCACAATCTGAAAAGGTTCACCCAATTATGTGTCTATGGCATGGATGTATCTGGTGGTAATACTGGAAAACAGAGTGCTTTAGGCCACAGCCAAGACTCATAAAGTAGCTGTGTTCAAGAATCATCATACTTAACTAGGAGAATCAATAACATTATCCGGATTCTGAGTTCCTATAGAAACCAATCATTCTGAACTTCAAAGGATAAAGTGAGATGCCAAAACTGTTCAGAGGCAAAAAGCTAAAAGCCCCGCTCATCTAATTAATACTGATCTTCATAGATGTTTTTGGAATTCATTGTATACTCTCTTCTTTTTATCCTATTGATTTTCAGTTGCTTGGGGACAAGCAACAATTTAAGTTTGGTATTGTGATGAGCGGATAATTTATACGCTTTTTTGCATTGTTTTTAGTATGCTTTTAGTATGTTTTAGTTAGTTTTTATTATATTTTTATTAGTTTTTATTTAAAATTCAATTTTCTGAACTTTACTATGAGTTTGTGTGTTTTTCTGTGATTTCAGGTATTTCTTGGCTGAAATTGAGGGATCTGAGCAAAAATCTGATTCAGAGGCTGAAAAGGGCTGCAGATGCTGTTGGATTCTGACCTCCCTGCACTCGAAGTGAATTTTCTAGAGCTACAGAAGCCCAATTGGCGCGCTCTCAATTGCGTTAGAAAGTAGACATCCAGGACTTTCCAGCAATATATAATAATCCATACTTTGCTCGAGATTTGATGGCCTAAACAGGCGTTCCAAGTCAGCTTTAGAATTCCCGGCGTTAAACGCCGGAACTGGCACAAAAGTGGGAGTTAAACGCCCAAACTGGCACAAAAGTTGGCGTTTAAACTCCAAGAAAAGTCTCTACACATGGAAGCTTCAATGCTCATCCCAAGCACATGCCATGTGGGCCCGGAAGTGGATTTTTACGTCATTTACTCATTTCTCTAAACCCTAGGCTACTAGTTCTCTATAAATAGGACCTTTTGCTATTGTATGGAGGGAATCTTTCAATCTTCGGATCATCTTTTGATCATGTTTTTATGATTGAACCCTCTTTGGGAGGCTGGTCATTCGGCCATGCCTAGACCTTGTTCTTATGTATTTTCAACGGTAGAGTTTCTACACACCATAGATTAAGGTGTTGAGCTCTGCTGTACCTCGAATATTAATGCAATTACTATTGTTCTTCTATTCAATTTAGCTTATTCTTGTTCTAAGATATCACTTGTTCCTCAACTTGATGAATGTGATGATTCATGACACTCATCATCATTCTCACCTATGAACGTGTGCCTGACAACCACCTCCGTTCTACTTTAGATTGAGTGGATATCTCTTGGATTCCTTAATCAGAATCTTCGTGGTATAAGCTAGAATCCATTGGAGGCCATTCTTGAGAATCCGGAAGGTCTAAACCTTGTCTGTGGTATTCTGAGTAGGATTCAGGGATTGAATGACTGTGACGAGCTTCAAACTCGCGATTGTGGGGCATTAGTGACAGACGTAAAAGAATCACTGGATTCTATTCCGACATGATCGAGAACCGACAAATGAATAGTCGTGCTATGACAGAGCGCGTTGAACATTTTCACTGAGAGGACAGGACTGTAGCCATTGACAACGGTGATGCCCAACATACAGCTTGCCATGGAAAGGAGTAAGAAGGATTGGATGAAGACAGTAGGAAAGCAGAGAGACGGAAGGGACAAAGCATCTCCATACACTTATCTGAAATTCTCACCAATGAATTACATAAGTATCTCTATCTTTATTTTATCTTTTATTTATCTTTTAATCATTAATCCTCCATAACCATTTGAATCCGCCTGACTGAGATTTACAAGATGACCATAGCTTACTTCATACCAACAATCTTCGTGGGATCGACCCTTACTCGCGTAAGGTTTATTACTTGGACGACCCAGTGCACTTGTTGGTTAGTTGTGCGAAGTTGTGATAAAGAGTTGAGATTGCAATTGAGTGTACCATGTTGATGGCGCCATTGATGATCACAATTTTGTGCACCTGTGATCAAGGCACTCACTTCTATAACAAGAGATTGACAGGTCTACTGAAGAAACATGGTATTATTCACAAGGTGGCCACAGTTTACCACCCCCAGACCAATGGACAAGCCGAGGTGTCCAACAGAGAGATCAAGCGTATCCTGGAGAAGGTCGTCCAGCTTCATAGGAAAGATTGGAGCACCAGGCTTGCAGATGCACTCTGGGCATATCAGACTGCGTCCATGATACAAATCGGAATGAGTCCCTTCCGCCTAGTCTACGAAAAGGTGTGTCACCTCCTAGTGGAGGTAGAACACAAGGCTTTCTGGGTAGTGCATGAGTGCAACATGGGATTCAAGAAAGCGGGGGCTGGGAGAAAGTTGTAACTACAAGAACTGGAATGCCTTCTCCTAGAAGCTTTTGAGAACTCAAGGCTATACAAAGAGAAGGCTATACAAGAACATCAAGCGGCGAGAGTTCTGACCTGGGGATTTGGTTCTTCTTTACAACTCCAGGTTGAGGCTCATGCCAGGCAAGTTGAGATTAAGATGGGAAGGGCCCTACAGAGTAGAAAAGGCAGAGCCATTCGAAGTCTTTCACCTGAGTCATCCGTCAAGCTCCAATTTCATCAAAGTCAATGGACATCACCTGAAGATGAAGAACAACAAAGAGTTAGAGATCTTTCTCTTGGAAGATCTGCCAATAGTTACAGACTGAGCTTATGGACCGTCCAACTTAAAGACGTAAAAGCAAAGTGCTAGGTGGGAGACAACCCACCATGGTATGATCGTTCCTCTCTTCTTCATTTTTATTTTAGTGACTCTTCTCATTATCACTGCATACATGCTTACATTCTGCATCATCACCTGCATTCTGCATAAAAAAATAAAAATAAAAAAAAGAAAAAAAAGGGTGTTCGACTCGCAAGCGTTGCTGACGCGTACGCGTCATGCGTGAATTCGTGACACCAAGGAAGTAACAGAGAGTTGGGCAGGAGTGGTGCTGGAAGTGTGCTTTGCACCCAAGCAAGCCCACACGTATGCGTACCTCACGCGTGCGTATTGCTTGCGCTTTCAGCAGACCATGCGTAAGCGTCCCTGACGCATACGCGAGACCAAGGAAATCGGCGTAAATAGGTGTTTGGCTAGAGAGTTGTGATGGCTTGGGGATGAAATTGTGCTAGAAGAACAATCTTCATCACGCGTACGTGTCATTGCCACGTGCGCATCATTTTCACTTTATCCCCATCCACGCGTGCGCGTAGCTGACGCGCACGCGTCGTCTGTCTATCTAGCCCTCATGCGCATTAACTCAAGAGTTGTGCGTGCGAGGGGCTGGCTTCATGCGATTCGCACAAACTAAGAACATACGGACGCGTCCCAGACGCTTACGCATCACTTGAACTTTATGTGACCCACGCGTACGCGTGCCGTACGCGTACGTGTCGCATGCGACACACAATTACAACAGCACGCCGCTCAGATTTCTTATCCTTTCTCCCCTAATCCTAATCTCTTCCTTCTTTATTCTTCTTTCTTCTTCTTCTTCTTCTCCTCTTACTTCTTTCCCACTTACATTCTCCATTACCTCCCTCTTTTCATCTTCTTCTCAAGGTTCTTTCTTTCCTTCTTACTATTTATCTGTTCTTTTTACATTCTTTTCATTGGTGTTAGAAATTTAAATGGGTGATTATTTTCTTCTATATTTGCTTGTGGATATATTAGGGAGTGATTTGACAATTAATATTAATTTTTGGGTTGCATGCATGTTTGAATTTCATACTTTCCCTAACATATTTTACATGCATACCAAGTGTTTATGAAAACCCCGTATGGCATTGTAAATTCTTAATTATTCTTTTCTTCTACTCTACTGCCTGTTTTTCACAAAACCCTTGCAATCTTTTATTGATTAAATATAATTGTTACAAACGTGATTGTTACTTTGTTATATTTGATAATCAAATTGACCTATTAATGCTTGATCTATGCTACTCATGCCTTTGCCGGCATGCTAATAAACATCTTACGTCTAATTGTCTTAATTTATCATGCTATATTTCCATTGATGTCCTAAGTACATGGAGTCACGACCATGTGTTTACGAAAAGAGCACTAGCTGTGGAACCATCCTCAACATCAGTAAAGCCATCAACAAAGTGGGTCAAGAGGATCATCAAGGTCGATAAAACCGAGAAAGCCTTTCCAGCAAAGGACACTGCACGGTTCACTAACCGCTACTGTGAGCACATGTTCCCTATCTTGGCTGAGCGTAACTACAACAATGAACACCTACTCATCCTCCCTACCCACATTGTTGAATTTGTAGAGCCTCGCATTGAGCGCAGACAATAGGGATTCTTACGGAAGCAGCCACGACAGGTCAACCTCTCATGGGTAGTTAAATTCTACTCCAATTTTCACATGCCAGCCCTGCAGTCTGTCTATGTCTATTAGAACTAAGTCCCTATATCAGAAGGGGCCATTCAGTGAGTTTTAGATCTCCCTCATGCTCCAGAAGGATTGGACGCATACCAAAAAGCCACTTTAAAACGCTAGATATACCAGTTTAACTGGGACAACGTCCTCAAAGTTATAGCATAACATGGCAGTAGATGGATCCATGGATACCATCGATCCCGACCTAAGGGCATGTTGGCTTCAGCACTTACCTTGGAGGCTCGAGTGTGGGCACAAATTATGCCCCACTATGTCTTTCCGAGCACTCACGCGTCCTCTTTCACTACAGACATGGCTATTCTCATCTAGTGTATCCTTACAGACCAGCCTCTCAACTTACCAATACACCTCCGGCAAGCCATGGGACACGTACAGATTCCGGACAATCTACCCTTTCCCGTCTTGGTTTCAGATCTGGTCTCAGTAGCCAGAGTCTCTTACAGAGTTGGGGACACCAAGGCCATGATTCCACGGGATGATCAGTATGTCCCCAACGGAAAGTACATCAGACCCCCAGCAGCCACTACCAGCCAGAATGCAGACCCGGCCGAAGATATTCCTTCTCCTTCCACATCACAAGCACCTTCAATAAATCAGCTGCTCCTTCAGATACTCCAGAAATTGGACCGGCTAGACCAGAAGTCAAAACGCATGAAACACCGTAACACGCACCGATTTACATACCTCAAGGAGCTAATTGTTGGCAACCACCCACCTGAAGAAGAACCAGACACTCCGGACTCTACTTCACCTACCAGCACCGGGAGCCATGACGACCCCGACTGTGGAGATGCTATTACCAGACCCCCATTTGTTCTTGATTGATGGCACCGAGGACGGTGCCAAGGTTTAAGTGTGGAGAGGTCGGTCAATACCTGACTTCCGGAGGTAATTCCTTTTTCTTAACACCAATAGGTTATTTCTTCTTTTGCTAGATAGGATAGATTGCATAGTAATAAGTGTTTGCATGTATGTTCTACTTGGTTGAAAAATAATAAGTTTCCTTTCAAGACCCTATTTTTGAAAATTTTACTAATTCAAATTAAAATTCTATGTTAAACTTGTCTGAAGATTGTAATTTGGAACATGGTTTATAGCTAAGAACACACAACCAGTGAGATTTTTTAGCCTAATTATATGGTTACATTATTTAACCATTATTTTATTCTTGTGTGTTTTCTCTCCTCTATGATTTCAATCTATGGTTTGTTCCATTCTATATGTCCATTGTTTAATGTATTCATCCATATGTATGATTGAGGCCATCATTTGTTATTAGCTCACTATCCCAAATGGCCTACCATTCTAATTACCATTATTCGCCACTTTGAGCCTTCTCTATTCCCTTTTGTTCTTTATGTTACCACATCACTAACCTTAAGTGAAAAAACAATGAACTACCCCAATTGAATCTTTGGCTAGCTTAAGATAGGGATTGTGTGTCAAATTAAGTGTGGGAAACTATGTGAACTATGGTTAATAAGAATGTGTGTTGCTTAATTGATCAATATTAAGAATTTGAATGCTACTCATGTGAAATTATGAAAACCAAATGCATTGATGTTATAATGCTTTCAAAAAAAAATCCAAATTTAGGGGAATAAAAGCACCCCAATGTTAAGTTCAATAAAAGGATCAATGCATGTGATATAAAATAGAAGAACATTTAAATACATGAGTAGGTGAAAAACACAAAAGTGAGATGATGAGCGGATAATTTGTATACTTTTTGGCATTGTTTTTAGTATGTTTTTGATATGATCTAGTTAGTTTTTAGTATATTTTTATTAGTTTTTAGTTAAAATTCACTTTTCTGGACTTTACTATGAGTTCGTGTGTTTTTCTGTGATTTCAGGTATTTTCTGGCTGAAATTGAGGGACCTGAGCAAAAATCTGATTCAGAGACCAAAAAGGACTGCAGATGCTGTTGGATTCTGACCTCCCTGCACTCGAAGTGGATTTTCTGGAGCTACAGAAGCCCAATTGGCGCGCTCTCAACGGCGTTGGAAAGTAGACATCCTGGGCTTTCCAGCAATATATGATAGTCCATACTTTGCCCAAGATTTGATGGCC
>NC_029774.3:51241512-51242691 GCF_000817695.3 Arachis duranensis
AGTTGTGAAAAATTAATGTTCACAATTTCGCGCACCACCTGACTAAGATTTACAAGGTGACCACAGCTTGCTTCATACCAACAATCTCTGTGGGATCGACCCTTACTCGCGTAAGGTTTATTACTTGGACGACCCAGTGCACTTGCTGGTTAGTTGTGCAAAGTTGTGTAATGCCATGGTATTGAGCTACCAAGTTTTTGGAGCCATTACCGGGGATTATGAGAGTTGTGAAAAAGTAATGTTCACAATTTCGCGCACCATGAGACTATGGGTAGTTAGGCATGATTTTAGAAGCATAGGGAATGTGTGTGCATTAGATGAGAACTTAGGTTAATCAAGGATTCAATTCTCAGCTCACTTAGCCATACATGTATCCTCACCCTTACCTAAGCCCCATTACAACCTTGAAAAAGACTTCATGATGTTTGCATGTGTGCACTAAATACTTGTTGATTGGTTACATGAAGAACAAATTTTAGAGCGCATGAATGGAGGAGACTAGAGTGGATTACCCTATACACTTGAGTGATTAGAGTGCATATACACTTCCAATGAGGGTTCAATACTTGACTCTATGTTCCCTGCTTTTATAAGCTATCTTCTTGTAAGTTTACTGGTCTTTACTGTATGATTTGAATTAGTAGAATCTGATTTTTATTTGTCTTGCAGAACTTGTTCATTTCCTTAACCAAGTAAGTACAGACATTTCATCATATAGTTGCATTCACATGTATAGGTTGCATTGCATGAGTCTTGCTTTCCCTATTCATTCTTTCTATCTCCTTGAGCTTAGCATGAGGACATGCTAATGTTTAAGTGTGGGGAGATTTGATGCACCACTATTTTGTGGTACATCTTGTGCTTAATTGAGTGAATTTTAGCCACCATTCTCACACTTATTCATACAATTTACCTAATTTTACAATTCCTTCTCAATTTTGTTCTAAGATTGAAAACTTGCTTCTTAAACTTTTAAATTGTATATTTTTAATCCCCCTTTATATCATTCGATGCCGTGATCTGTGTGTTAAGTGTTTTCAGGCTTTATAGGGCAGAAATGACTTAGAGGATGGAGAGGAAGCTTGCATAAATGAAAGGAGTACAAGAATTAAAGGAGATAACCAGCGAGGAGCGACGTGTGCGCGTACCTGAGGCATGCGCATGAATTGAAGCTCGTTC
>NC_029774.3:51248217-51259651 GCF_000817695.3 Arachis duranensis
TTTTCCAACGCCGATTACTTTGCCGGTGTTGTTGTCTCCATAGATCACGTTTCCTCCGTTTGTAGGCTCTATTGCGGTGAACTTTGATTCATCGCCGGTCATGTGTTTGGAGCATCCACTATCAACATACCAATTTGTATCCTTAGCTCCAACACGTACCTTTTCTTCGCTTGCCATTAAGCAAAGATTTGCAACCTCGTCGTTATCGGAGTCGGATTCATCCTCGTTCTCCCATGATATGTATGCTTTCTCCTTCTTCTTAAATTTCTTGTTTTTGTCCTCCTTTTGAAGTTTTGGACAATTGGGTTTGATGTGTCCAACTTCTTCACACTCATAGCATTTTGGTACCTTTGTTTTGCTCTTGAAGTTTTTCTTCATTGCAAACTTATTGAATCTTTTTAATAAGAGTGCAAATTCTTCATCTCCTTCTTCTTCATTATCATCACTTTCTTCTTGCAGTGATGTTGTTTTAAGGGCGAGACTTTTCTTCTTGCTTTCTTCACCTTTTTGTCTATTTAGCATAGTCATTTCATAGGTGAGAAGATTACCTCGTAGTTGATCGAATGTAAGTTGATCATAGAGCCTTCCTTCCACAATGGCGTTCACTTTGGAGTTCCATTTTGGTGTAAGGCTTGTAAGCACCTTGGTCATAATTTGTTTATCATTGTATTTTGTGCCAAGCATGCTTAGATTGTTGAAGATCTTGGAGAGTCTTTCAAGGGCTTCTTCAATGCTCTCTTCATCTTTCATTTTGAAATTTTCCCATTCATGAACCAACATAAATACCTTTGATTCTTTAACGTGGTCGGTTCCTTCGTAAGTGATTTGGAGTTTATCCCAAATCTCTTTAGCGGTTTCACATGTAGAGATCTTCATATAATCATGCTCGTTAAGTGCACAATGAATGAAGTTGATGGCTTTATCATTCATTGCCACTTTCTTCTAATCATCGTCACTATATTCATCTTCTCCTTTCGGTACTTGCTTTGAGACTGAGACTTCTCCTTCTTTAGCGCTTGTTGTCTTTGTTGGAATGTGATTTCCATTCTCAATCACTTTCCAAATTCTCACATCTTGAGAACGGATCCAAATTCTCATCTTATTTTTCCAATAAGAGTAGTTTGTTCCGCTAAAAAGAGGAGGTCTAGCGGTTGAGTTACCTTCACTAGTGTTGTTGTTGTTAAAGCCTGTGCTTGCCATGATCTTTTCCCTTAAACGGTTAAGTCTTTCAAAGGGTTAAGCTCTGATACCACTTGTAGAACCTATGCACAATTACTCAAGAGGGGGGGTGAATTGAGTATTGCAACAACAATGAATCCTTTTGCGAAAGTTAAAGACAATATACAAAAAGTGTTATTGTACTAGTATTTTTCCAAGAACTTAACTCAATTGCTAAGCATTTATAAGGAGCTTTTACTTTCCAATAGACACCAACTCAAATAAATTGATCAAGCTTTTCACCAATCGGACTTAAGCCACTCCTTAAGTACTTACGAAGCTACTTTACGATCACAATTTATTTGCTTAAAGGTAAAAGACAATAATATTGAAGAGATGAGTTTGGAGAGATGCAAACGCTATTTAGAGTGGTTCGGCACAATCCTTGTCCTACGTCCACTTTCTTTCTCAATCTTACAAGTTTAGCACTATTGAACCAATTGATATTGCTCTCTCAAATTGTGTATTATATCACTTAAAAATGTGTAGGATGAAAGAATATGAACAAGATAGTTTTCAAAAATTCAAGTCTGAAATAGGCTTCAATCCATCTATTTATAGATTCCCCAAACCTTAGAAACGTTGGGGAGTTAGTGGGGTGGAGCCTTTTTGTCAAAACTAGCCGTTTTTTTATGTTTTTGAATTATTTGCATCGATGCATAACACTTTGCATCGATGCAAATGTGTCTTTGAAGTTGAAATTTGAATTTTCAGCTAGGTTGCATGGATGCAAACATCTTTGCATCGATGCAACAAGTCGTTGCATGCTTTGCATCGATGCAAGATGAGTGTGCATCGATGCAAACCTTAAAGAATGGCTTAAAATCACTTCAAAATGCTTAGGATTGATCTCAAACTTGTTGGAGTCAATTCCTATGCTTTTGTACCTTTGAAAACAAGTTTTAAACCATTTGGCTAGCATCGAATTGCAAGATGTGCATATGATATGATAATCAAAACATTTTGTGAGTGTGTGTTGAGAGATTTAGCAATTGGTTCTTAACAAGAAGTTACCTAAGTCCTAAGACACTATACTTGTCTTCAAATGTTGTGGACTTGAGTTTCTTGTTGTTGTTGTGTTGCTTTCAACTCTTCATTCCTCAACGTTGAATGTTGGTTGATCTTTCAATCATGCTTGTTCATTCAAGTTGTTTGTTGGTTTGTCTTTCATGTCGTTTGTTGGTTTGTCATTCATCAAAACCTTTGAATACAAACTTCACATACAAGCAACATGATTTACAATGAGAACTTAGGTTAATCAAGGATTCAATTCTTAGCTCACTTGGCCATACATGTATCCTCACCCTTACCTAAGTCCCATTACAACCTTGAAAAAGACCTCATGATGTTTGCATGTGTGCACTAAATATATGTTGATTGGTTAGATGAAGAGTAAATTTTAGAACGCATGAATAGAGGAGACTAGAGTGGTTACCCTATACACTTGAGTGATTAGAGTGCATATACACTTCCAGTGAGAGTTCAATGCTTGACTCTATTTTTCCAGCTCTCATGAGCTATCTTCTCACAAGTTTACTTATCTTTTATTGTGTGATTTGAGTTAGTGGAATATGAATTTTATTTGCCTTGGAGAACTTGTTCATTTCCTTAACCAAGTAGGTATAGACATTTCATCATATAGTTGCATTCACATGTATAGGTTGCATTGCATGAGTCTTACTTTCCCCATTCATTCTTTCTATCTCTTTGAGCTTAGCATGAGGACATGCTAATGATTAAGTGTGGGAAGATTGATAAATAACTATTTTATGGTTTATCTTATGCTCAATCGAGTGATTTTTACCAAGTCTTTGCACACTTATCCATACAATTTGCATGATTTTACAATTCCTTCCCAATTTGGTTCTATGTTTTAAAACTTGCTTCCTAAACATTTAAATTATATCTTTTTAATCCCTCTTTATACCATTCGATACCGTGATTCGTGCGTTAAGTATTTTCAGACTATATAGGGTAGGAATGGCTTAGAGGATGGAGAGGATGCTTGCATAAATGGAAGGAGCACAAGAATTAAAGGAGATAACCAGCGAGGAGCGACGCGTGCGCGTGATTTGGAGATTTGCACGGCGACGCGTGCACGTACTTGACGCGTACGCGTGACTCGCGAAGAAGACCATCGATGAATACGTGTGACTGACGCGTACGCGTGACATGCGCCACGTGCAGAAAACGCAAAAAATGCTGGGGGCGATTTTAGTCCGAGTTTTGACCTAGTTTTCGGTCCAGAAACACAGACTAGATGCAGGGGATAGCAGAGACTCAAGAGGCATTGACACAGGCAATCATCAATCATTAGTTTTTAAGTTTAGTTTCGAATCTTGGAAGAAAGATACTACTTCCTCCAGGGTTCTTAATAGTCATACCTTTTTCTAGTACTACATTTTGGATTGGATAATTGTGAAGAGTTATTACCTCCGTGAAGTTTAAGCGTTACAATTTGTTTTTTTATCCCTTTTCCTTTTTATTTACCATTCACATCATTCAGAGCTACTTATGGATATTTCGGACTTTGGGATCTATTAATGCAAAGAACACCTTTTTCCATTTAGTTTTGTTGTTTGTTGCTTGCTTTCAATTAATTTGATTATTATGTCTTCCTTCTATCCCTTGAATATGTATGTGAAATTGGCATCCATGTCAATGGAGTAGACTCCCAACTTGACTTGGGAGTGGATTAAAAGGAGACCCTTGAGTTGGGATACTCAAGCGTTAATTAGTGATTGGAAGTCGTTGGTCGGCTCTCTAGTTACTAACGCTAATCCTTCCCAAGGGAGAGGATTATGACTTGTGAATAAAAGTTGGCTCAATAATTGACTTTCCCTTATTCGGTAAGGGTTAACTAAGTATAACAACAACCAATCATTATTAATCTTAGGGAAACCAAAAAGGATAGAACTTCCGATTAATCTCCTCCCAGTCAAGGCTTTTTATCATAATTAATTAAATCTCTCGTTCATTTTCCTTGCTCTAACTTTATTCTCCAACTCCAAAATCTCTCAAAAACCATTTGATCAATAAATAGCATTCTCTTAGCAACTCGTTGGGAGACGACCTGGGATTCATACTCCCAGTATTTTATTCTTAAATTGTGACAAAACCCTTTCTAAATTGATATGCGGAATCTTCATTGGTTAAGAGCTATACTCACAACGTCAGTTCATTATAAATTCTTAATCGACAATTTTTCACACGTCACCAGGCTAAAATGGAGACTGCAGGACACTAAGGAAGCTTAGGCCGAAGAGCTCCCGTAAGTCCTATGGGCATACCGGAAAACACCACACTCCACCACCGAAGAATCACCCTTCTGACTTGCTTACGGAATAGAGGCAATGATTCCTGTGGAAGTAGAAGAGGGATCCCCTAGAGTGATCCTCTACAACAAAGACACCAACTTTCAAGCTCAAGGAAAGAGCTTGACCTACTTCCAGAAGTCCGAGAAAGAGTTCGGATTAGAGAGGAAGCGCTAAAGCGTCGAATGGCTCTGAGGTATAATTGGAAGGTAATCTAGCGAAGCTTCGCCACTAACAATCTCATCTTAATCTGAAATGACATCGGTGCAGGTCGGTCAGGAGAAGGGAAGCTAGCAGCCAACTGGAAAGGGCCATACCGAGTTACAGAAGTACTAGGGAAAGGTTACTATAGGGTGGCCGACCTCGAAGAGTGGGAGCTACCAAGGTCATGGCATGCCTGTAACCTAAGAAGGTACTATAGCTAGACAAAGGTAAAAGGTCTTAGGCCAAGGCACACTCTTTTTCCTAAAAGGTTTTGAGGCGTCAGGCCAGGATCTAAAACCTGCCCGAACTAGACGGGTAAGCACTAACATATAAACACTTTTATTTGTATTTCTATCTTATTATTTGAATAAAGTAATCAATTACTTGAAAAGTTTCCTACCAAGACGCATTAATTTACACTAAAAAAATGCAAAATTCATCGTTTGGCCAAAGAAAAAGAGGTCGGCAAGGTGAAGCGACAATGCTCGAGTTAATGCAAGAAGTTATAAAAGTAACTCATATAAAGAGACCTGACGAGGTCAGATTAGAAATGGGATTGCTAGAAATAACTTGAAAAGGCCTGACAGAAAAAGTTGGACCAATAAAAGGGAACAAGAGAAAGCCAAAAAAGGTCGAAAAAATCTAGGCTCAAAGTGCTCGGCTAAAGGTACAAGCCCTTACAAGGGACGCTACTTAAAGCAAAAAGCACGATTTTAACACAGAGCTAGAAAGTCGTCCCAATAAACTACAAAGAAAAGGTTCTATGTAAGAACGCTAAAAAGTTGTTGGGAACCGGCTAAAAAGCCCGGACAATGGAGCCATAAAGGTCGACGTCAACTACAACAAGGTGCGATCTAAGAAACAAAGGTCATACTGCCTTGAAAAAGACGACGAACCAAGGAGTCCCAGGGTATAGAGGAAACCACAAAGGGACCACGTCACCATAAAAGCACAAGGGTTAAAAAGAACAACCTCCAAGTATTAAGCAACTCGCCAAGGGTTTAACTGTTGTATCCGCAAAACACAAAAAATTAAAACATTAAAGGCTTAAGGGCTACCCAAAAGCAACCCAAGAGTTGAAAGTGTTTTTAATTAAAAGCAAAAAAGTTACTAAGAAGCAACTAGCACAAGTATCATCAAAAGTCATCCACAAAAACTTACAGAAACCAACAAGTTCAAACAAGTCCACAGGTCAGACTTACCAATACATAATCAAAACAAAGATATAATAAGGGAATCATAAAGGATCCAAAGTCGCGTCAGCAGCCACATCCTGGGGAGAAGGAGGGATCGTCGAGATAGGGATGGCTCTAGCAACCCTATCCGGGCCAGTCAGGATCTCTAGGTCAGGCTCTTGAGGGACTACCTCGGCAGAAAGGGTCGTAGAAGCTGAAGCTGCAGAAGCCTTGGCCGGTGGCGCAGGGGGAGGACCCTCATCATCATCATCTGGGGTAGGCACAATCTTGCCATCCTCCACCACGTTGTGTATGCTAAAAAGAGAGAGGTCAACGTCGGGAGCAAGAACCCGGACCTGGGCCTTCAGATTTTCATACATATCGGTCATACTGTTCACCATATGGCCTTGAACCTCGGCGTAATCATCCTGAGCATATAGAAGCCTCTCCCTCATCTCCAACAGCTCGATATAGGTCTAGGTATAGCTCTCCTTAGCTTTCTTGACCATGTCCTCGGCTAGGTTAGCAGCTGCCTCCGCAGCAGTAGCCCGAGCTTTCTCCTTCCCCACATCAATCTCCAATTTAGTAACCTTGGCATCCAGTTCATCCTTCAAAGCCTTAATCCTATCATACTCAGACTTGGCATCCTCCAGAAAGGCCTTAGTAGCACAGACTTAAGATTCCTTGATAACCTGAGATAGAGCAGTGCTAATATTGGCCATCCAAATACTATTGCTCGATATAAAATCAAGATGGTGGAAGATTGACACGTCGTCCAGAGAAAATTTCCCATGAGGAGCAATCAACTCTGTGGCAACGGCAACACCATCAAACTCTTGGTCATTCAGATCATAAGACCCAATAATTTTTGGCTTCTTGGGAGGAAGACCAGCCGCAGTAGGAGAGGATGTCACACCAGAGGTCGTCTGAGGTGGGTCAAAGGAAACCGCCCAAACTCGTGGGGTCGGGATGATCTTCCTCGGACCCTGAGAGTTAGTTGCTGGCTTCTTCAGAGGCAATTATGCCGAAGACCCCTCCCCCGAAGTCTTATTCTACAAGTTCTGGGCAGCCACTGCCTTTTTCACTTTGTGAAAAGCTTTCATCGACTTTGAAGATGCCATCAACTCTGAAATGAAACCAGGAAAACAATCACACAATAGAAAAAGGATAAGATCACAAACAATAAAAGAAAACCTTTTTCTATGAAAAAAGAAGTCAGATACTACCTAGTTCGGAACGGAGGAGGGAAGGATCTCCTAGAAATCTCTTTGTGTCCAGATGAGGAGGCTCCCCCCAATGCTCCTCTAAAACACCCACAAAAGCTTGTTCTACCTCATCTAAACTTTTCCAAGGATACTTGAGAACTACTGTATCTTTTTGCCACTATAAAGGAAAGGTCGACTCATCATTTTCATCCAGAAAGAAAGGGCAAGCACCCTCAACAGCTCGGACTTTAAAGTAGAAGTTCTTAAAGTCACAAAAAGAGTCATCAAACATGGAAAACACTTTCTTCCCCTGGATAGCTCAGAACGAGATCCAAGAAGCCTTCTTGTTAGCCACCCCGGGTTTGGTCAACACAAACAGGTAAAGAAAAAGGAACAAGGTAGGTTGGACACCCAGCTCTTGGCACAGTAATTGAAAAATCTTCATAAAGGCCCAAGAGTTCGGATGAAGCTGTGAAGGGGTCATATTACAATTCCACAAGAGCTCAATTTCAAAGGCAGTAAAAGGAAGGGTAATACCTAGTTGACTAAAGAAATAGTCACAGGCATAGAAGAAAGGTCGCTCTGTCCAAACTAAGGGAGGGAAACTAACTCTCTCCTCAGGGTTGGGACACACCAGTTCATAGTTCTTCTCATCTTTCCTACGCTCACAAATCCTATGAAATCTCCTAAGCTTCTCACAGTATTCTGGGTCGGCTACAGTGACACACATCAGGACTATGGAATCTAACCAATCAGCCATACCAGCAGGGACCTTTGTGGACATCCCGACAATATTCTTACGAGAAGACATATAGCAACGACACCTATAGTAAGAAAATAAAAATAGTCACTATCAAACAACTCGGACAGCAACAGAAAAGAAAGGAACAACCAACAAATAATAGTTATGGCAACAAAAGGGCACCCCAGGACTTACAAAGAGCAAAGAGTCAACACCAAAATCCCAGAGGTACCCTTTGGAGGCAACAACACAGAATATGAAAGAAAAGAAACGTCGTACTATACCTCTCAACAAAAAACACAAATCTAGGCACCAATATTTCTTCAAATAATGAGCACAAAATAAAAAGGTCAAAGCTTTACAAAGAAAAAACAACATGCAACATCACTGGAAGCTAATACAAGGAAGAATCGCAACTATCAAAATCAGAAAAATAAGAAATGCATAAAGGTACCAACCTGGAAAAGGAGAAGAAGGCAGATGAGCAAGCAGCAAGTCACGAACAACTCCCACTAAGAGATGGAGACTCCGAAAATCCAAGAAAGAAATAATCTTGGAGTACTAGGGCAATCAGAGGATTGATGAGCGGATAATTTATACGCTTTTTGGCATTATTTTTAGGTAGTTTTTAGTATGTTTTAGTTACTTTTTATTATATTTTTATTAGTTTTTATGCAAAAAACACATTTCTAGACTTTACTATGAGTTTGTGTGTTTTTTTATAATTTCAGGTATTTTCTGGGTGAAATTGAGGGACCTGAGCAAAAATCTGATTCAGAGGTTGAGAAAGGACTCCAGATGCTGTTGGATTCTGACCTCCTTGTACTCAAACGCGTTTTTATGGAGCTAAAAAAGTCCAATTGGTGCACTCTCAATTGGGCTGGAAAGCTAAAATCTTGGGCTTTCCATCAATATATAATAGTTTGTACTTTTCTCGAGATTTGATGGCTCAAACTGGCGTACAAATGCCCATCTGAGACCCTTTTCTAGCATAGAACGCCGGAACTGGCACCAAAACTAGAGTTAAACGCCCAAACTGGCATCCAAGCGGGCGTTTAACTCCAGAAAAGGCCTATGCACGTGTAAAGCTCAATGCTCAGCCCAAGCACACACCAAGTGGGCCTCGGAAATGGATTTCTGCACTATCTGCACTTAGTTACTTATTTTCTGTAATCCTTAGTAACTAGTTTAGTATAAATAGCACTTTTTACTATTGTATTTCATCTTTGGATCATCTTTCGATCTTTTGATCAACTTTATGCTTGGCTGGCCTCATGGCCATGCCTAGGCTATTTTCTCTTATGTATTTTCTAACGATGGAGTTTCTACACCTCATAGATTAAGGTGCGGAGCTCTGCTGTTTTTCATGAATTAATGCAAGTACTATTGTTTCTCTCTCAATTCACGCTTACTTTTTCTCCAAGATATACTCTCCTACTTAATTCAGTTAAGTCAGAATGAAGGGGTGATCCGTGACAATCACCCACTATCTTCGTTACTCGCTTAGCCAAGATCCGCGTGTCTGACAACCACAAGTGGTATACATGATGTTCAACTTAGTCATTGGAGGACAGCCGGAGTATAGTCTCTTGGTTCTCTGATCCACAAACCGAGTCCGTGAGGTTAGAACCTTCGTGGTATAGGCTAGAACCAATTGACAGCATTCTTGAGATCTGGAAAGTCTAAACATTGTCTGTGGTATTCCGAGTAGGATTTGGGACGGGATGACTATGATGAGCTTCAAACTCATGATTGTTGGGCGCAGTGACAGTCTACAAAAGGATAGAGAGATCCTATTCCGACACAAGTGAGAACCGACAGATGATTAGCCGTGCGGTAGCTGTGCTTGGTATTTTTCATACGAGACGAGAAATCCGACAGTTGATTAGCCGTACAAAAATTGTTGCTGGACCATTTTCACTAAGAGGACGGATAGTAGCCATTGACAACGGTAATCCACCAACATACAGCTTGCCATGGAAGGGAGCACGCATGATTGGATGAAGAAAATAGGAAAGCAGAAGTTCAAAAGCAACAAAGCATCTCAAACGCTTATCTGAAATTCCCACCAATGAATTACATAAGTATCTTTATTTTAATTTATGTTTTATTTATCTTTCAATTATCAAACTTCATAACCAACTGAATCTGCCTAACCAAGATTTACAGGATGACCATAGCTTGCTTCAAACCGGCAATTTCCGTGGGATCAACCCTTACTTGCGTAAGGTTTTATTACTTGGACGACCTAGTGCACTTGCTGGTTAGTTGTACCAGAGTTGTGAAAAGTGTGAATTACAATTCCGTGCACCAAGGATGAATGAAAGGAAGCTTTTTTCACTGAGCAAATGAAACATACGAAAGCAAAGAAGAAACGAAAAGAAAGAAAATACCTTTTTCAAACAAAAGGAAAGAAGGAAACTTCTCTAAATTCAAATTGAGCGAGGGAATTGATGAGCGGATATTTTATACGCTTTTTGGGGGTAATTTCATGTAGATTTTAGCATGTTTTAATTAGTTTTTAGTATAATATTATTAGTTTTTAGGAAAAAATCATATTTCTGGACTTTACTATGAGTTTGTGTGTTTTTCTGTGATTTCAGGTATTTTCTGGCTGAAATTGAGGGAGCTGAGCAAAAATCTGAGTTAGGCTGAAAAAGGACTGCTGATGCTGTTGGATCCTGACCTCCCTGCACTCGGAATGGATTTTTTGGAGCTACAGGAGTCCAATTGACGCGCTCTCAATTGGGTTGGAAAGCAGACATCCAGGGCTTTCCAGAAATATATAATTGTCCATACTTTGCACGAAGGTAGATGACGTAAACTGGCGTTCAACGCCAGTTTCATGCTGCTATCTGGCGTCCAGCACCAGAAACAGGTTACAAGTTGGTGTTCAGCGCCCAAAACACGTCACAACCTGGCGTTCAACTCCAGAAACACACCAAGTGGGCCCCAGAAGTGGATTTCTGCACCAATTATCTTAGTTTACTCATATTCTGTAAACCTAGGTTACTAGTTTACTATTTAAACAACTTTTAGAGACTTATCTTGTATCTCATGATGTCTATAGAACTGGATTTTATATTCCTTGGCAGCATGAGTCTCTAAACTCCATTGTTGGGGGTTAGGAGCTCTGTAGCGTCTCGATGAATTAATGCAATTGTTTCTATCTCTCCATTCAAACGTGTGTGTTCCTATCTAAGATGTTCATTCGCGCTTAATTATGAAGAAGGTGATGATCCGTGACACTCATCACCTTCCTCAATCCATGAACGTGTGCCTGACAACCACCTCCGTTCTACATCAGATTGAATGAGCTTCTCTTAGATTCTTTAATCAGAATCTTCGTGGTATAAGCTAGATTTATGGCGGCATTCATGAGAATCTGGAAAGTCTAAACCTTGTCCGTGGTATTCCGAGTAGGATTCTGGGATTGAATGACTGTGACGAGCTTCAAACTCCTGAAGGTTGGGCGTTAGTGACAGACGCAAAAGAATCATTAGATTCTATTCTAACCTGATTGAGGACCGACAGATGATTAGCCGCGCTGTGACAGAGCATTTGGACCATTTTCAC
>NC_029774.3:51259800-51264000 GCF_000817695.3 Arachis duranensis
GACAAAGCATCTCCAAAACTCCAACATATTCTCCATTACTGCATAACAAGTATTTATTTTATGCCCTTTTCCCTTTCTTCAATGAACTTGAAAAACACTGTTGTTGGCATCATGACTAAGAATAATAAGATAAACATAGCTTGCTTCAAACCAACAATTTCCGTGGGATTCGACCCTTACTCACGTAAGGTATTACTTGGACGACCCAGTGCACTTGCTGGTTAGTTGTGCGGATTGCAAAAAGTGTTATTGCAATTTCGTGCACCAGTTGTTGATCATGTGAAATCACAAAAACAATTGAAAAAGCAAAAACAGAAAGAAAAATAGCACACCCTTGTTCGAGTTTGAACAACTAAAGGTTTATTTTATTTCTTAGATTAGGAATAATTTATTTTTATTGTTATAGAGTCATTAAAATCCTGATAGGATAGTTTCTTTTCAAAAATATTATTTTTCTTAATTAATTGTTAATTTTCGTGAGTTTAGTGTCTTGTTCTAAGTTTGGTGTCAATTGCATATTTTATATTTTTCTTTAAAATTTTCGAACTTGTGTTCTTTGTTCTTTATTGATCTTCAAGTTGTTCTTGTTTATTTTTCTTGTTTGATCTTGAGTTTTTCTTGTTTTGTGTCTTTTCTTGTTTTTCTTGTGCTTTTTCAAAACATTAACTTTCAAAAATTTTACTTTTATCCATAAATATAATACATCTTTAAAATCAACATTGAAGTTACTGCCCAATTGGCTGGAGCATTAGTAGTTGTTCTTGATAATTGGGTATCTTCTTTAAAATCTTTTTCAAAAAAAAATAATTTTTCTTTGATTGAATCTTGTGCCAAACTCTAAGTTTGGTGTTTTCTTGTTAATTTTTCTTTAATTTTCAAAAATTTGTCTTGGTTTTCTAAAAATTTTAAGTTTGGTGTTCTTTCTTTTGTTCTTGGTGTTCTTGTGAATCTTCAAGGTGTTCTTGAGTCTTTCTTGTGTTTTGATCCTAAAATTTTTAAGTTTGGTGTTTCTTGGTGTTTTCCCTCCAAAATTTTCGAAAATAAGGAGCATTGGATCTAAAAATTTTAAGTCTTGTGTCTTTTGTGTGTTTTTCTCTTTCATCATAAAATTCAAAATTCAAAAAAAAAATATCTTTTCTAACTAATTTTAAACAATAATTTCGAAATTTTTATATAAAAATTTCAGATTTCAATTTCAAAATTTTTTGAAAATCTTCACAAAATATTTTCAATTTTTTTATTTTATTCTATTTTTATTTATTTTATTTTTATTTTATTTTTATAAAATAAATAATATCAACATACATACCATCTCCTTTATTCCATCATGGAACTAAGTGGAATTGAACAGTCCAGGAGGACTCTGGGGTCATATGCTAACCCCACTACTGCTTCATATGGGAGTAGTATCTGTATACCCTTCATTGGAGTTAGTAGCTTTGAGTTGAATCCTCAGCTCATTATCATGGTGCAGCAAAGCTGCCAGTATTCCGGTCTTCCACATGAAGAACCTACAGAGTTTCTGACACAATTTTTGCAAATTGCTGACACAGTACATGATAAGAAAATAGATCAGGATGTCTACAGATTACTACTGTTTCCATTTGCTGTAAAAGATCAAGCTAAGGGGTGGTTAAATAACCAACCTAAGAATAGCATAAAAACATGGAAACAGCTGTCAGAAAAATTTCTGAATCACTATTTCCCTCCAAAACGGATGACACAGCTAAGGCTAAGCATCCAAGGCTTCAAACAAGGAGATAATGAATCCCTTTATGATGCCTGGGAGAGATACAGATAGATGCTAAGAAAATGCCCCTCTAAAATGTTTTCAGAGTGGGTGCAATTAGACATCTTCTACTATGGGCTTACAGAAAAAGCTCAGATTTCTCTAGATCACTCAGCCGGTGGATCTATACATATGAGAAAAACAATTGAAGAAGCTCTAGAGCTTATTGATACAGTTGCCAGAAATCAACATATGTACCTAAGCAGTGAATCCTCCATGAAAGAAGAAGCTAAATAGTAACTGCTGAACTCAGTCCTGTGGATCAGGCTAATGAATTCAATCAGCAATTACACTTTCTAACCCAGCAGCTAGCCGAATTCAAAGAAATACTACAGGAAACAAGAATGGCTAACAGGAATACTACAAGAAACAAGAATGGCTAATATGAATATGGAAGTACAGTTGAAGCAAACAGAACAGTAGTTATCAAAACAAATAACAGAAGAATTCCAAGCAGTTCAATTAAGAAGTGGGAAAACATTAAATACCTCACTTCAAAGCAGCAGGAAGCCAAGAAATGAACAAATGGCTACTCAAAATCCCTCTGAGGACAATCAGAGCCCAGAGAGGAATAAGGCTGGCACTGAACGCCCAGCCCATGCTCATTCCTGGCGTTTAACGCCAGAAACAAGCATGAATCCGGCATTGAACGCCCAAAGGGAGCACAGTTCTGGCGTTCAGACGCCAGTAACAAATAAGGAGGTGGCGTCTAACGCCACTCCAGCTTCCACCCCTGGCATTCAAATGCCAGTAGGGTATCAGTCACATACAAGTGCTGATAACAACCCTTCTAAAAAGGCTTCCCAACCCACTTCTATAGGCAATAAACCTGCAGCAACTAAGGTTGAGGAATACAAAGCCAAAATGCCTTATCCTCAAAAACTCCGCCAAGCGGAACAGGATAAGCAATTTGCCCGCTTTGCAGACTATCTCAGGACTCTTGAAATAAAGATTCCGTTTGCAGAAGCACTTGAGCAAATACCCTCTTATGCTAAGTTCATGAAAGAGATCTTAAGTCATAAGAAGGATTGGAGGGAAACTGAAAAAGTTTACCTCACTGAAGAATGCAGTGCAGTCATTCTGAAAAGCTTACCTGAGAAGCTTAAAGATCCCGGGAGCTTTATGATACCATGCACATTAGAGGGTACTTGTGCCAAGCAAGCTTTATGTGATCTTGGGGCAAGTATCAACCTAATACCTGCATCTACTATCAGAAAGCTTGGTTTGACTGAAGAAACCAAACCAACCCGGATATGTCTTCAACTTGCTGATGGCTCCATTAAATACCCATCAGGCGTGATTGAAGACATGATTGTCAAGGTTGGACCATTTGCCCTTCCTACTGACTTTGTGGTGCTGGAAATGGAGGAGCACAAGAGTGCAACTCTCATTCTAGGAAGACCTTTCCTAGCAATTGGCCGAACCCTCATTGACGTCCAAAAAGGGGAAGTGACCCTGAGAGTCAATGAGGAGGAGTTCAAGTTGAATGTTGTCAAAGCTATGCAACATCCAGACACCCCAAATGACTGCATGAGTGTTGATATTATTGACTCTCTGGTAAGAGAGGTCAATATGGCTGAGAGTCTCGAATCAGAGCTAGAGGACATCTTTAAAGATGTTCAACCTGATCTGGAGGAATCAGAGAGAATAGTAGAACCTCTGAAAATCCCCCAGGAAGAGGAGAAACCTCCTAAACCCGAGCTCAAACCATTACCACCATCCCTAAAATATGCATTACTGGGAGAAGGTGATACCTTTCCTGTAATCATAAGCTCTACCTTAGAGCCACAGGAAGAGGAAGCACTAATCTAAGTGCTAAGGACACACAAGACAGCTCTTGGGTGGTCCATCAGTGATCTCAAGGGCATTAGCCCAGCCAGATGCATGCACAAGATCTCACTGGAGGGTGACGCCAAGCCAGTGGTTCAACCACAAAGGCGGCTGAATCCAGCCATGAAGGAGGTGGTGCAGAAAGAGGTCACTAAGTTACTAGAGGCTGGGATTATTTATCCTATTTCTGATAGCCCCTGGGTAAGCCCTGTCCAAGTAGTCCCTAAGAAAGGTGGCATGATAGTGGTTCATAATGAAAAAAATGAACTGGTTCCTACAAGAACAGTTACTGGGTGGCGTATGTGTATTGATTATAGAAGGCTCAATACAGCTACCAGAAAGGATCATTTTCCTTTACCATTTATAGACCAGATGCTAGAAAGACTAGCAGGTCATGAATACTACTGCTTCCTGGATAGATATTCAAGTTATAATCAAAATGCAATAGATCCCCAGGATCAAGAGAAAACGGCATTCACATGTCCATCTGGAGTATTTGCATACAGAAGGATGCCATTTGGCCTGTGCAATGCACCTGCAACCTTTCAAAGGTGCATGCTCTCAATTTTCTCTGATATGGT
>NC_029774.3:51264749-51265904 GCF_000817695.3 Arachis duranensis
ATTTTGAGCAAGAATGCTCAAAACTGAGACTTGATTAAAAGCTCAGTAATAGTCCAGCTAACGACATTAAAGAAGCGCTTGATGGGAGGCAACCCAGCCATTCACAAAATTTAATTTTATTTGTTTCTGCTAATTAATTGATTTTTACAGATATATGTCAGAGTATCTTCAAAAGGTAAAATAGCAATTGATTGAATTCACAGAGTTACAGGGAAATTTGGAAGCCACTGGCATGAAAAAACCAGTGAGAAACGTTTTGGGCGTTGAACGTCCAAAAGAAGCACCCACTGGGCGTTCAACACCAGTAAGGGTAGCCATCTGGGCGTTAAACGCCAGAAAGGAGCATCTTCTGAGCGTTGAACGCCAGAAAGAAGCACCTTCTGGGCGTTTAACGCCAGATTGAGAGCATCCTGGGCGTTCAAAAAAACGCCCAGTGACAAAGGACTTCCTGGCGTTCAACGCCAGAAAGAAGCAACAGCTGGGCGTTGAACGCCCAGGAGAAGCAACAATTGGGCGTTAAACGCCCAAAACATGCAGCGTTTGGGCATTTAACGCCAGGATGGTGGGGAGGAGGTAAAATTCGTTTTTCTTCAAAAATTTTCTAATTTTTATGTTTCAATTCATGATTTCTTGCATAAACTTGTTTCAAAATATCATCCTTCAATTCCAAAAATTTTAATCCTAATTTCTAAAAAACCCTAATTTCTAAAATCCCTTTTTAAAAAAAAATCAAATGTATCTTAATTCATAAACACAAATCTTTTTCCAATCCAAATATTTTTCAAATCTTTTTCTGCAACACCCACTAATGACACTAAAATAGTGTTAAAATTCCTCCAGAAACACATCTTCATCAGATTTGGTACCCCTAGAGTACTAATTAGTGATGGCACTCATTTCTGTAATAAACAACTCTATTCTGCTTTGGTTCGTTATGGAGTTAGCCACAGGGTAGCCACTCCATACCATCCACAGACTAATGGGCAAGCTGAAGTCTCAAATAGAGAACTCAAAAGAATCCTGGAACGGACTGTAATTAACCGTAGAAGGGATTGGGCAAGAAGCTTGGATGATGCTCTGTGGGCATACAGAACAGCCTTCAAAACCCCTATAGGGACCTCTCCATACCAGCTTGTGTATGGAAAGGCATGTCAT
>NC_029774.3:51267285-51267930 GCF_000817695.3 Arachis duranensis
TAGTATTATTATAGGATTTTACCTTAGAAGTTATATAGGAGTAGTAGTAATTAGCATATCTATTTTGATTTTATTTTCAATTAAGTTATAATTTATTTTTCTCATCATCATTAAACATGAATAAAATAGTAGATTTTTAGAATAAAGAGGCAATAATTTTTTCGAGTTCTTAATAAGAAAAATTCTAATTATTTATATGTGGTGGCAATACTTTTTGTCTTCTGAATGAATGCTTGAACAGTGCATATTTTTTATCTTGTTGTTTATGAATGTTAAAATTGTTGGCTTTTGAAAGAATGATGAAAAAGAGAAATGTTATTGATGATCTGAAAAATCATGAATTTGATTCTTGAAGGAAGAAAAAGCAGTGAAAAAAAAACTTTTACAAGAAATTATTGGATCAAGAAAAAGAAAAAGCCAATAGCCCTTAAAACCAAAAGGCAAGGGTGAAAAGGATCCAAGGCTTTGAGCATCAGTGGATAGGAGGGCCCAAGGAAGTAATTCCAGGCCTAAGCGGCTAAATCAAGCTGTCCCTAACCATGTGCTTGTGGCATGCAGGTCCAAGTGAAAAGCTTGAGACTGAGTGGTTAAAGTCGTGATCCAAAGCAAAAAGAGTGTGCTTAAGAGCTCTGGACACCTCTAACT
>NC_029774.3:51267948-51270444 GCF_000817695.3 Arachis duranensis
AACCATTCTGAATTTCAAAGGATAAAGTGAGATGCCAAAACTATTCAGAAACAAAAAGCTACTAGTCCCGCTCATCTAATAAGAATCTGAGCTCCATTTAAAATTCTAAGATATTATTACTTCTTAATTTCTTTTCATCCTATTTAATTTATCTAGTTACTTGAGGACAAGCAACAGTTTAAGTTTGGTGTTGTGATGAGCGGATATTTTATACGCTTTTTGGGGGTAATTTCATGTAGATTTTAGCATGTTTTAATTAGTTTTTAGTATAATATTATTAGTTTTTAGGCAAAAATCATGTTTCTGGACTTTACTATGAGTTTGTGTGTTTTTCTGTGATTTCAGTTATTTTCTGGCTGAAATTGAGGGAGCTGAGCAAAAATCTGAGTTAGGCTGAAAAAGGACTGCTGGTGCTGTTGGATCCTGACCTCCCTTTACTCGGAATGGATTTTTTGGAGCTACAGGAGTCCAATTGATGCGCTCTCAATTGAGTTGGAAAGTAGACATCCAGGGCTTTCCAGCAATATATAATAGTCCATACTTTGAGCGAAGATAGATGACGTAAACTGGCGTTCAACGCCAGTTTCATGCTGCTGTCTGGCGTCCAGCGCCAGAAACAGGTTACAAGTTGGAGTTCAGCGCCCAAAACACGTCACAACCTGGCGTTCAACTCCAGAAACAGCCCAAGCACGTGAGAAGCTTTAGTCTCAGCCCCAGCACACACCAAGTGGGTCCCAGAAGTGGATTTCTGCACCAATTATCTTAGTTTACTCATATTCTGTAAACCCAGGTTACTAGTTTACTATTTAAACAACTTTTAGAGACTTATCTTGTATCTCATGACGTCTATAGAACTGGATTTTATATTCCTTGGCAGCATGAGTCTCTAAACTCCATTGTTGGGGGTGATGAGCTCTGCAGCGTCTCGATGAATTAATGCAATTGTTTCTATCTCTCCATTCAAACGTGTGTGTTCTTATCTAAGATGTTCATTCGCGCTTAATTATGAAGAAGGTGATGATCCGTGACACTCATCACCTTCCTCAATCCATGAACGTGTGTCTGACAACCACCTCCATTCTACATCAGATTGAATGAGCTTCTCTTAGATTCTTTAATCAGAATCTTCGTGGTATAAGCTAGATTGATGGCGACATTCATGAGAATCCGGAAAGTCTAAACCTTGTCTGTGGTATTCCGAGTAGGATTCCGGGATTGAATGACTGTGACGAGCTTCAAACTCCTGAAGGCTGGGCGTTAGTGACAGACGCAAAAGAATCATTGGATTCTATTGCAACCTGATTGAGGACCGACAGATGATTAGCCATGCTGTGACAAAGCATTTGGACCATTTTCACTGAGAGGATGGGAAGTAGCCATTGACAACGGTGACACCCTACACACAACTTGCCATGGAAGGAACTTTGCACTTTTCCATGGATGGAATATTACATTACAGGAATAAATCAGACAAAGCATCTCCAAAACTCCAACATATTCTCCATTACTGCATAACAAGTATTTATTTTATGCCCTTTTCCCTTTCTTCACTGAACTTGAAAAACATTGTTGTTGGCATCCTGACTAAGAATAATAAGATAAACATAGCTTGCTTCAAACCAACAATCTCCGTGGGATTCGACCCTTACTCACGTAAGGTATTACTTGGACAACCCAGTGCACTTGCTGGTTAGTTGTGCGGGTGCAAAAAGTGTTATTGCAATTTTGTGCACCAGGAATCAAACAACAAATGGAATTAAAAGCCCTGTTAAAAGGCTTTAAAAGCGCTCGCGTAAACCCAAAACTGATGCGCTAGGGAACGACACCGCATTTAAAGACAAAAAGAAAACACATTCGTCTTTTGAAAGACATTAAAGAACGCAAAAACTTTGTGAAGTAGGAGAAAGATCGGACGCAATGCTTGAGCACGAGTTCCTCAAAAGGGGTCAAAGTTTAAAAGCTCGACCTCAAGGGGAAGGTCAAAGCTCAAGCAGTGGCACTGTTCATACCCTGGACCGAGCTATACGGTCTGGGTTGGATGAACGACAAAATGACCGACCTCTTTTAAGGTTGGCTCGTCACCGACCTCTTCCTAAAGAGCTCAGTCAAATCGCCATAGAGGCCCAAAATAGGCCTAAAGTAGAGGAACACAGCCCACCTGAAGGCGGCTGACCAAAAGATAAGTGATCTCCCCCATGAAAGATAAGATAAGATAATTACTTATCTCAAAGGAAGATCACCCAACACTACTATAAATACACCGGAGCACCCAAGTATAATTCATACTCCAATTCTAAAAAAAAAACCTACTCAAAGCCCGTGCTGACTTAAGTTTCAGAGTCTCTTACAGGTACCACCCCCTCCGGTGATCAAGGATCAGCAGCACCTCAAGCTGCAACAAGTCGGACACGGCAGCTCCGACCATAACAGAAGATCTCATCCAAGATCGACCTCATCATTTCAGGTAACCATCGGAACACCTAGCTTTCTGAAGTC
>NC_029774.3:51270491-51318978 GCF_000817695.3 Arachis duranensis
TAGCTTCATTTTGTATTTGCAGAGAGTATGGCCCAAAAATATTCTGCTATGAGAACACTGCGAAACACAAAAAAAGAACGTGGTAGCTCGGAGCCTTTAAAAAAAGAGCTCGAAATATCCTCTGCCCCGAGCTTCTCCAAAAAAGTCAGAGTCTGGTCCCTCCGCCGTGAAGATCATCATTCCTACCATGCCTCCAAGTTTATAGTCTCTGACTCTCCTCCTCGTTTTCCTTCCTCTGTTGACCCTCCGTCCAAAAAATAGAAAGTAGCTAAGGGAAACAGCATTTATACAAAGAATTTTGATGCTCTAGCTTAGGGTCAGAAGAATATTCTCCCTTACCACCACGAGAGCATAGATGATCCACCCTTCAGAACCATCTCCAAACATTGGCTCGTAGCAAGCTTCACACAGTTAGAGTGAGTGCCTCTCTGTCTAGGGAGCTGAGGAGCACTCCTATCCAAGCCACGGCCAACGCCCTTGTGGCTGCTCGGGCTGAAGTGGATAGACTGAATGAAGTTAAGAAGGATCTGGAGGAGGAGAGGGACACTTTGAGGGCTGACCTTGAAAGAACTCGAGAAAGGGAAAAGAAGTCGGAGGCTCTTGTTGCCTTAGCCGAAGGATTGCAGAAGAAAGCCGAAGAGAGCTATACCCATGTCTTTGAGAAAAAACTGGATCTTCAGGAGCAGCTAGAAAAAATAAAAGAAAAACATGCCGATCTTGAAGATTTGGTGGCAGAAGGAATGGCTGGGCCCTTTGAAAATTTGAAAGCTCAAGTCAAGGTACTTGCCCCCGACCTTGATCTCTCTCAACTTGGGCATGACAAAGAGGTAGTGGGTGGGAAGATCATCCTCATCTTTGAGGATGATGAGGAGATTCCCCGTCCTGATCCAAAAACTTCGGGAGCGGAGGTCGGTCAAGCCTCCTGGGGATCAGAGATGGTCATTGTTGTCTCCCTTTCCTTACTGGTCCAGGTGAGTGATGCTGTACCAGTCTCGGTTCTCCTTCCGACCTCTCCGATTCAAGGTGAAGATACAGAGACTGGTGAAAGACTGAGACCTTTGATGGGTGCTATCCCTTAGTTTTATGGTTAATCTTTCTAGATAGCCCGACTTGTGGATCTTCTGAACAATTTCTCTTTTTGTAATAGACTTAGTTAAATACTTCGTTTGGTTGTCTTAATTAACAACTTTCCGCATTCATCTTCTTTTGAGGCTTTTTTATTTCTTTGAAAAAAGATTGATTTTGTATAACTTAGTAGTCTTTGTGTGGTTTTTCTTTCATAAATGAGATATTCACAAGTTTCCTTTCCAAGTTCCAACTTTATGTGGTCAGACTTTATCAAGTAATTTATACAGTTCATTTTTTTATCTGACCTATAATTGAAGTCAATTTTCATGAGTTGTTTTCATAACTTTTTACATTAATTTGTACATCGTCGCTTCATCCGGGTGACCTTTACAGGGTTGGTCTGTGATTTTTGCAGTTTATCGAGCATTAATTGATACATTTTTAATAGGAAACTTTAAAAGCGAAAGAGGAATTTTACTAATAAATGAGAAATTCCTTTACATGAGCTTGGTTACTAAGGGCTTAGATCCCCTTAGCCCTTGTTTTAGTGCCTTGTTAAGACCCCATTTAGAAAAAATCTTTATTGGAAAAAAATTCTAAGGTTGGGAAAAAGAGCACACCAAAGAACGAGGCTTTCTTTCTAACTGTAGTACTTCTTTAGGTTATATGCGTGCCAAGACCTTGGGAGCTCTCGTCCTTGGAGGTCGGACACTTTGTAGTAACCCTTTCCTAGGACATTCGCTATCTTGTAGGATCCCTTCCAATTAGCAACTAGCTTCCCTTCACCCGACTTCTAGCCTCTGATGTCATTTCTGATTAGGATGAGGCCGTTAATAGTGAAACTTCTTTTGATCACCTTTTGGTTATACCATAAGGCCATCCTTTGATTTAGGGCTTCCTCCTTGATCTGAGCTCTTTCTCGGACCTCGGGTAGAAGGTCGAGCTCTTCCTTTTGTGTCTAGATGTTAGCCTCCTTGTTATAGAATACAACTCTGGTTGATTCTTTTGTGATTTCAATGGGAATTATAGCCTCCATCCAATAGGCAAGTTAGAAATGTGACTCCCCCATAGTGGAATGTGAGGTTGTCCAATATACCCATAGGACTTGAGGAAGCTCATCTGCCCATGCTCCTTTTACTTCTTGTAATCGACCTTTCAATCTGGCCAATATAACCTTGTTTGCAGCTTCAGCTTGGACGTTTGCCTGGGGGTGTTCTACCAATGTGAACTGGTGCTTTATCTTAAAGCTAGCCACCAGATTCTTGAAAGTTGAGTCGGTGAATTAAGTCCCATTATCTGTGGTAATGGAGTGAGAAACCCTAAACCTTGTGATGATGTTCTTGTATAGGAATTCCTGACTTCTTTGAGAAGTAATAGTTGCAAGTGGCTTTACCTCAATCCATTTAGTAAAGTATTCAACCCCTACTATAAGGTTTTTAACCTAGCTTGGAGCTTGGAAAAGTGGCCAGAGTAGAGCAAGACCCCATTTAACAAAGGGCCATGGTGAAGTAACACTAATGATTTCTTTCGGAGGCGCCACGTGGAAGTTGGCGTGCTTCTGACAAGGTGGGCATTTTTTAACGAACTCAACTACTTCCTTTTGTAAGGTTGGCCAGAAGAAACCGCTCGAATCACTTTTTTAGCTAATGATCGAGCTCCTAAATGATTTCCACATATGCCATTATGCACATCTTCTAATACTTCCTTAGTGTTAGAGGTTAGGACGCACTTTAAGAGGGGTGTTCATATCCCTCTTCTATACAGGAAATTGTGGACCAGTGTATAATTATGTGCTTCTCATATGAGTCTTTCGGCTTCCTTTTCATTCTCCGATAGAATACCAAACTTAAGATAATTAATTATAGGGGTCATCCATCCCAAATTTTTATTTAATATGGGCATTACCTCCAAGTTGTCGTCTTCTTTTGATATGGATGGTGTCTGCAGAGTTTCCTGAATGAGCCTCCTATTGTTGCCCCTTGGCTTGGTGCTGGCTAACTTGGATAGGGCATCAGCTCTGGCGTTGGATTCCCGAGCTATATGTCGGATCTCAGTTTTCAAAAACTGTGCCAGGTGCTCTCGTGCTTTGTCAAAGTATCTATTTTTGTTGAGGTATTTTGCTATTTTTGTTGAGGTATTTTGCTTGATAAGTTCCATTAACCTGTGAGGTTATTACTTGGGAGTCACTGAATACTATTAGTTTTTCTGTCCCAACCTCTATAGCTAGCTTCAAGCCAGCAAGTAAAGCTTTGTATTCTGCTTGATTATTGGAGGTAGGGAACTCAAACCTCAGTGATAGTTCGATCTGAATTCCTTGATCACTTTCTAGAGTGATGCCAACCACGCTGCTAGCTTTGTTAGATAATTCATCTACATACAGGCTCCATGTAGTGGGATTTTCCTAGCTTTCGATGTATTCAGCTAAGAAATCAGTAAGACACTGAGATTTTATTGCTATCCGAGCTTCATACTTTAAGTTGAACTCGAACAGTTCTTCAACCCACTGTAACATCTGACCTGTCAAATCCGTCTTTCGCAAAATGCTTTTCATTGGTTGATTAGTATGGACTTTTATGGTATGAGTTTGAAAATAAGGTTGGAGCCTTTAAGAGGTATGGACAAGGGTATATACAAATTTTTCTATCTTTTGGTAGTTCAACTCTGCCCCTTGTAAGGCTTTGCTGACAAAATAGATAGGTTGTTGTCCTTTTCTTCTCAGACCAGAGCAGAGGCTATAGCTTAGCGTGCCACTGCTAAATATAGGACGAGTTCCTCTCCCTTTACAGGCCGGGTGAGTATGGGTGGCTGGCCCAAGAAGGCTTTGAAATATTAGAAGGCTTGCTCCCATTCTTGACTCTATTCAAATTGCTTTCCCTTTCTCAAAATCGAGTACAAGGGTAGTGATTTTAGTGCCGACACCGCTAGGAATCTAGATAGAGCTGGTAATCTCCCATTTAGTTGTTGAACTTCTTTGAGGCAGGTCGGGCTCTCATGTCGAGTATGGCTCGGCATTTGTCCGGGTTTGCTTCCATGTCTCTTTGTGTTAGCATAAAGCCCAAGAACTTACCGACTTCTACTGCAAAGGTGCATTTCGAGTAGTTTAACCTCATCTCATGCTTCCTTATTGTGGAAAAAACTTCAGAGAGATCGGAAAATAGTGCCAAATCTTTTTTAGTCTTAACAAGCATATCGTCCACATAGACCTCAATGAGCTTCCCTAGATGGAATGAAAACACTTTATTCATTAACCGTTGATACATGGCTCTTGCATTCTTTAACCCAAAGGGCATCACTATGTAACAATAGTTAGCCCTTGGTGTTATGAACAAGGTCTTTTCTTAGTTCGACTTATACATCGAGATTTGATTGTATCCTAAGTAGGCATCTATAAAGGACAAGTATCGATATCCTAAAGCTGAGTCAATGAGAGTGTCGATACTTGGGAAGGGATACAGATCCTTTGGGCAAGCTTTATTGAGATCAGTGTAGTCCACACACATTCTCCATTTTCTGTTCTGCTTTTTACTAGCACAACGTTCACCAGCCATAAGGGATATTTTACCTCTATATGAATCCGGCTTAAAGTAGGGCCTGCACTTGTTCTTTCACAACCTGTTCCCTTTCTGGTCCGAGATTTTGACATCTTTGTTGGATAGGTTGGGAACCCGGGTACACTGCAAGCTTATGTGACATTAGGTTGGGATCTATTTCGGGCATAGCGAAGAGGTCGGAGTTTACCTTGAGTAGATTAATGAGCTTTGATTTCAATCCATCTTCTATGTTCGCCTTAATCTTGTTATTTTTTTTGGGAAGATCTCCGATTTGGACTTGTTGTATTTCTCTTTCTGGTTGAGGACATAACTCTACCCGAGTTTGAATGCCACCGAGTTCGATGGTGTTGATTTCTCTCCTCCCGGGTTGCCTTCTAAATTGAGGCTCTCATTGTATCATTTTCATGCCAGCTGGTCTCCCTTAATTGTAGCAATTTCCTCTACAGTGGAGAACTTCATGCAGAAATGGGGTGTTGAAACAACCGCGACAAGTCGGTTCAGAGTGGTCCGACCTATCAGGGCATTATAGGCTAACGCAACGTCAACTACTATGTAGTCAACACTTAGCGTCTTCGACTTAACGCCTGGTGCACGAAATTGCAATCACACTTTTGCAACTCTGCACAACTAACCAGCAAGTGTACTAGGTCGTTCAAGTAATACCTTACGTGAGTAAGGGTCGATCCCACGGAGATTGCCAGCTTGAAGTAAGCTATGGTTATCTTGTAACTCATAGTCAGGAGATGAATAATAAAAAGGATTTTGTTCGTGAAAAGTAAAAGAGCATGAAAAGAATGGTACTTGTTATTCAATAATAGAGAGTAGGTTGAGGTTTCGGAGTTGCTCCATCTTCTGAATTTCTGCTTTTATATTGTCTTCTTCTTCCAAAAGCGCATGTCCTTTCCATGGCAGGCTGTATGTTGGTGGATCACCGTTGTCAATGGCTACTATCCATCCTCTTAGTGAAAACATGTCCTTTACAGTTTCCCGCATGGCTAATCATCTGTCGGTCCTTACTTGTGTCGAAATAGGACACATTTATCCTTTTGCACACTATCCCTGCGCCCAACATTTGTGAGTTTGAAGCTCGTCACAGTCATCCCATCCCAGATCCTACTTGGAATACCATAGACAAGGTTTAGACTTTCTGGATCTCAGGAATGCTGCCAAATTGTTCTAGCCTCTACCATAAAGGTTTAAATCTCACGAGTTTGAGTGCTCTGTTGTCAGGAGATGCAAGTCAAACTCGTGGATTAGAAACCCAAGAGATACGCACTCAAGCTATCGCCCAATGACTACGTTGAGCTCACGTAGAACAAAAGTGGTTGTCAGGCACGCGTTCATAAGTTGGGGAATGATGATGAGTGTCACGGATCATCACATTCTCCATGTTGCAATACGAGTGAGTATCTTAGAATAGAAACAAATGTGATTGAATAGAATAGTAGTAATTGCATTAATCCATGGAAACACAGCAGAGCTCCTCACCCCACGTATGGGGTTTAGAGGTTCATACTATAGAAGATACAATAGGATTTGTCAAAAAATATCATAAGATACAAAATAAATCTCTAAAAGTCATTTTTATACTAAACTTGTAACCTAAGTTTACAGAGAATGAGTAACTAGATGCAGAGAGTGCAGAGATCCACTTTCGTGGTCCACTTGGTGAGTGTTTGGGCTGAGCTTCCTAGCTTTCACGTGCATGTGCTGTTTCTAGAGTTAAACGCTAGCTTGGATGCCATTTTGGGCGTTTAACTCCAGCTCTGGTGCCAGTTCTGGCGTTTTACGCCAGAAAATGATTTCTGGTAGGCGTTTAAACCCCAGTTTGGCCCATCAAATCTCGGAAAACGTATAGACTATCATATATTGCTGGAAAGACCAAGATGTATACTTTCCAACGAAATTAAGAGCGCCCCAATTGGATTTCTGTAGCTCCAGAAAATCCACTTCGAGTGAAAGAGGGTCAGAATCCAACAGCATCTACAGTCCTTTCTCAGCCTCTGAATCAGATTTTTGCTCAGGTCCCTCAATTTCAGCCAAATAATACCTGAAATTACAGAAAAACACACAAACCCATAGTGAAGTCCAGAAATGTGATTTTTGAATAAAAACTAATAAGATCCAATGATATTTTTGCGCACTGTCACTGCGCCCAACACTCGCGAGTTTGAAGCTCGTCACAGTCATCCCATCCAGATCCTACTCGAAATACCATAGACAAGGTTTAGACTTTCTGGATCTCAAGAATGCTGCCAATTGATTCTAGCTTATACCACAAAGACTTTGATCTCACGGAATGAAAGGCTCTGTTGTCAGGAGAGGCAACCATGCGTCGTGGACCAGGAGGCCAAGAGATGCACACTCAAGCTATTGCAAATAGAACGGAAGTGGTTGTCAGGCACGCGTTCATAAGTGAGAATGATGATGAGTGTCACAGATCATCACATTCATCAGGTTGAAGTACGAGTGAATTTCTTAGAATAAGAATAAGCTTGAATTGAATAGAACAACAATAGTACATTGCATTAATTCATGAGAAAGCAGCGCACCACACCTTAATCTATGAGGTGTAGAAACTCCACCGTTGAAAATACATAAGTGATGAAGGTCCAGGCATGGCCGAATGGCCAGCCCCCTAAACGTGATCAAGAGATCAACAGTGATACAAAGATAGTCTTAAAAATGATCTAAAGATCTCCCGATTAAAATACAATAGTAAAAGGTCCTATTTATAATTACTAGTAACTTAGGATTTACAGAGATAAGTAAATGATGCAGAAATCCACTTCTGGGGCCCACTTGGTGTGTGCTTAGGCTGAGCATTGAAGCTTTCACGTGCATAGGCTTTTCTTAGAGTTAAACGCCAGCTTTGGTGCCAGTTTGGGCATTTAACTCCAGCTTTTATGCCAGTTCTGCCGTTTAACGCTAGAAAAGGGTAGAAAGTTTGCGTTAAAATGCCAGATTTCGTCATCAAAACTCGGGCAAAGTATGAACTATTATATATTTCTGGAAAGCCCAAGATTTCTACTTTCCAACGCAGTTGAGAGCGTGCAAATTGGGCTTTTGTAGCTCCAGAAAATTCATTTTGAGTGCAGGGAGGTCAGAATCCAACAGCATCTGCAGTCCTTTTTCAGCCTCTGAATCAGATTTTTGCTCAGGTTCCTCAATTTCAGCCAGAAAATACTTGAAATCACAGATAAACACACAAACTCATAGTATAGTCTAGAAATGTGATTTTTGCATAAAAACTAATAATTATATACTAAAAACTAACTAAATCATACTAAAAACTACCTAAAAATAATGCCAAAAAGCATATAAATTATCTGCTCATCACAACACCAAACTTAAATTGTTGCTTGTCCCCAAGCAACTGAAAACAAAATAGAATAAAAAGAAGAGAATATACAACGAATTCCAAAATATCAATGAAGCTTAGCTCTAATTAGATGAGCGGGACTAGTAGCTTTTTGCTTCTGAATAGTTTTGGCACCTCACTTTATCCTTTGAAGTTCAGAATGATTGGCATCTCTAGGAATTCAGAATTAAGATAGTGTTATTGATTCTCCTAGTTCAGTATGTTGATTCTTGAACACAGCTACTTTATGAGTCTTGGCTGTGACCCTAAGCACTTTGTTTTACTCTTTTTGCTTTGGATCACGAATTTAACCACTCAATCTCAAAAACAAAAAGTATTGTCACCACATCAAAATAATCAAACTACTTTCAAGATAAATTTCGAAATTCAAGTACTTTTTGTTCTTTTGTAATTAGGCATATTTTTCATTTAAGAAATGTGAAAGGTTCATAGGACATTCATAGCCTTAAGACATAGATACTAGACACTAATGATCATGTAATGAAGACACAAACATAGATAACACATAAATCATAAAAATCAAAAAACAGAAAGATAAGAACAAGGAAATCAAAGAACGGGTCCACCTTAGTGATGGCGGCTAGTTCTTCCTCTTGAAGATCCAATGGAACACTTGAGCTCCTCTATGTCTCTTCCTTGCCTTTGTTGCTCTTCCCTCATGGCTATTTGATCCTCTCTAATTTCATGGAGAATAATGGAGTGCCCTTGGTGCTCCATCCTTAGTTGCTCCATATTGGAACTCAAATCTCCCAAAGAGGTGTTGAGTTGCTCCCAATAGTTGTGTGGAGGAAAATGCATCTCTTGAGGCATCTCAAAGATTTTTTGATAAGGGACTTCCTCATGCTCTTGTTGAGGTCCATGAGTGGGCTCTCTTATTTGCTCCATCCTCTTTTTAGTGATGTGCTTGTCATCTTCAATGAAGATGTCTTCTCCTATGACAACTCCAGCTAAATTGCATAGGTGACAGATGAGATGAGGAAAGGCTAACCTTGCCAAGGTGGAGGTTGTGTCATTCACTTTGTAGAGTTATAGAGATATGACCTCATGAACTTCTACTTCCTCTCCAATCATGATGCTATGGATCATGATAGCCCGATCTACAGTCACTTCGGATCGGTTGCTAGTAGGAATGATGGAGCGTTGGATGAATTCCAACCATCCTCTAGCCACGAGTTTAAGGTCATGCATTCTCAATTGAATCGGCTTGCCTTTGGAGTCTCTTTTCCACTGAGCACCTTCCACACATATGTCCATGAGGACTTGGTCCAACCTTTGATCAAAGTTGACCCTTCTATTGTAGGGGCATGCATCTACTTGCATCATTGGCAAGTTAAATGCCAACCTTACATTTTCCGGAATGAAATCTAAGTATTTCCCCCGAACCATTGTAAGCCAATTCTTTGGGTTCAGGTTCACACTTTGATCATGGTTTTTGGTGATCCATGCATTAGCATAGAACTCTTGAACCATTAAGATTCTGACTTGTTGAATGGGGTTAGTGAGAACTTCCCAACCTCTTTTTCGAATCTCATGTCAGATCTCTGGATACTCATTCCTTTTGATCATGAAAGGGACCTTAGGGATCACCTTCTTCTTGGCCACAACTTCATAGAAGTGGTCTTGATAGACCTTTGAGATGAATCTCTCCATCTCCCATGACTCGGAGGTGAAAGCTTTTGCCTTTCCTTTCCTCTTTCTAGAGGTTTCTCCGGCCTTAGGTGCCATAAATGGTTATGGAAACACAAAAGCAATGCTTTTACCACACCAAACTTAAAAGGTTTGCTTGACCTCGAGCAAAAGAAGAAAGAAGGATGAAGAAGAAGAAGAAGAAATGGAGGAGATGGAGAGTTGTGAGTGGTTCGACCAAGGGGGAGAAGAAGTGTTTGTGATGTGTGAATTTGAAGGATGGCTGAGGGGTTTATATAGGATTGGAAAGAGAGGGTAGGATTCGTGTATTAGGGGTTGGGTTTGGGAGAGAAAGGATTTGAATTTGAATGGTGAGGTGGGTGGGGTTTTAGGGAAGAGTGGGTGGAAGTGATTGGTGAAGAGGTGATGGGGAAGAGAAATGAAGGTGATTGGTGAGGGGTATTTGGGGAAAAGTGTTATGGGAAGGTGTGAAGAAGAGAGAGAGTGAGTTAAGGTAGGTTGGACCCTGAGGTGTCAAGGATTTTTCATCCCTGCACCGTTTTGGTGTTTAAACGCCCCTTTGAGTGCCAATTCTGGCGTTAAACGCCAGGTTGCTGCCCATTTCTGGCGTTTAACACCAGCTTTTCTGTCCGTCCTCTCAATGAAAATGGTCCGGCTACGGGTTACGTAGGGCTAATCATCTATCGGTTCCCGCTTGTGTTGGAATAAGATCCAATGATCCTTTTGTGCACTATCACTGCGCCCAGCACTCGCGAGTTTGAAGCTTGTCACAGTCATCCCATCCCAGATCCTGCTCAAAATATCACAGACAAGGTTTAGACTTTCTGGATCTCAAGAATGCTGCCAATTGATTCTAGCTTATACCACGAAGACTTTCATCTCACAGAATGAAAGGCTCTGTTGTCAGGAGAGGCAACCATGCGTCGTGGACCAGGAGGCCAAGAGATACACACTCAAGCTATTGCAAATAGAATGGAAGTGGTTGTCAGGCACTCATTCATAAGTGAGAATGATGATGAGTGTCACTGATCATCACATTCATTAGGTTAAAGTACGAGTGAATATCTTAGAATAAGAACAAGCTTGAATTGTATAGAACAACAATAATACTTTGCATTAATTCATGAGGACCAACAGAGCTCCACACCTTAATCTATGAGGTGTAGAAACTCCACCGTTGAAAATACATAAACGTGATCAAGAGATCAAGAGATCAACAGTGATACAAAGATAGTCTCAAAAATGATCTAAAGATCTCCCGATTAAAATACAATAGTAAAAGGTCCTATTTATAATGACTAGTAACCTAGGGTTTACAGAGATAAGTAAATGATGCAGAAATCCACTTCCGGGGCCCACTTGGTGTGTGCTTGGGCTGAGCATTGAAGCTTTTACATGCATATTCTTTTCTTGGAGTTAAACACCAGCTCTGGTGTCAGTTCGGGCGTTTAACTCCAGGCTTTATGCCAGTTCTGCCGTTTAACGCCAGAAAAAGGTAGAAAGTTGGCGTTAAAACACCAGTTTGCATTATCAAAAGTAGAGCAAAGTATGAACTATTATATATTGCTGGAAAGCCCAAGATATCTAATTTTCAACGCAATTGAGAGCGCGCCAATTGGACTTCTGTACCTCCAGAAAATCTATTTCGAGTGCAGGGATGTCAGAATCCAACAGCATCCGCAGTCCTTTTTCAGCCTCTGAATCAGATTTTTGCTCAGGTCCCTCAATTTCAGCCAGAAAATACCTGAAATGACAGAAAAACACACAAACTCATAGTAAAGTCCAGTAATGTGATTTTTTCATAAAAACTAATAATTATATACTAAAAACTAACTAAATCATACTAAAAATAATGCCAAAAAGCATATAAATTATCTGCTCATCAAATGGCCCCATGAAGTCAATACCCCATACATCAAACAACTCAATCTCTAAGATCCCTTGCTGAGGCATGGCATAATTGTGAGGCAGATTACCAGCTCTCTGGCAACTGTCATAGTTACGTACAAACTCTCGGGAATCTCTATAGAGAGTGGGCCAGTAGAAGCCAGACTGGAGAACCTTTGTGGCTGTTCACTCACCTCCGAAATGTCCTCCATATTGTGATCCATGGCAATGCCATAGGATTTTTTGTGCCTCTTCTCTAGGCACACATCTACGGATTATTCTGTCTGCACATCTCTTAAAGAGATATGGTTCATCCCACAAGTAGTACTTTGCATCATAAATCAATTTTTTCGTTTGCATCTTACTGTACTCCTTGGGTACGAATCTCACAGCTTTATAGTTTACAATGTCTGCAAACCATGGTACTTCCTGAATGGCAAAAAGTTGCTCATCCAAAAAGGTTTCCGAGATCTCATTAGGAGGGAGGGACGCTCCTGCTACTGGTTCTATTTGGGACAGGTGATCAACTACTTGGTTCTCTGTCCCTTTTCTGTCTCTTATTTCTATATCAAACTCTTGCAGAAGCAACACTCACCTTATGAGTCTGGGTTTTGAATCCTGCTTTGTGAGGAGATATTTAAGAGCAACATGGTTAGTGTACATAATCATTTTTTATCCAACTAAATAAGATCTAAACTTGTCAATGGCATAAACCACTGCAAGCAACTCCTTTTCTGTGGTTGTGTAATTCTTTTGTGCGTCATTTAAAACACGGCTAGCATAATAAATGACATCCAGAAGCTTGTCATGCCTCTATTCCAATACTGCACCAATGGCATGGTAATTGGCATCACACATTAATTCGAATGGTAATGTCCAATTTGGTGCAGAAATGATTGGTGTTGTAACCAACTTAGCTTTCAAAGTCTCAAAGGCCTGCAAACACTCTATGTCAAAGATATATGGTGTATCAGCAGCTAGCAGATTGCTTAGAGGTTTTGTAATTTTTGAAAAATCCTTTATAAACCTCCTATAGAATCCTGCATGCCCCAGAAAGCTTCTGATTGCCTTAACATTAGCAGGTGGTGGTAATTTTTCAATTACCTCCACTTTGGCTTGATCCACCTCTATCCCCTTATTCAAAATTTTGTGCCCAAGGACAATTTCTTCAGTCACCATAAAGTGACATTTTTCCCAATTTAAAACCATTTAGTCTCTTGGCATCTTCTCAGAACAAGTGCTAGATGGTCAAAACAGGAGCTGAATGAGTCTCCAAATACTGAGAAGTCATCCATGAAGACTTCCAAAAATTTCTCTACCATATCAGAAAAGATAGAGAGCATGCACCTCTGAAAGGTTATAGGCGCATTGCACAGACCAAATGGCATCCTTCTGTAGGCAAATACTCCAGATGGACATCTGAATGCGGTTTTCTCTTGGTCCTGAGGATCCACTGCAATTTGGTTGTAACCTGAGTAGCCATCCAAAAAGCAGTAGTATTCATGACCTGCTAGTCTCTCTAGCATTTGGTCTATGAATGCTAAAGGAAAATGATCCTTTCTGGTAGCTGTGTTGAGCCTTCTGTAGTCAATACACATACGCCACCCTGTAACTATTCTTGTAGGAACCAGTTCATTCTTTTCATTATAAACAACTGTCATGCCTCCCTTTTTGAGGACAACTTGGACAGGTTTCACCCAGGGGCTATCAGAAATAGGATAAATAATCCTAGCTTCTAGTAATTTAGTGACCTCTTTCTGCACCACCTCCTTCATGGCTGGATTCAGCCGCCTCTGTGGTTGAACCACTGACTTGGCATCATCCTCCAATAGGATCTTGTGCATGCATCTGGCTGGGCTAATGCCCTTAAGATCACTTATGGACCACCCAAGAGCTGTCTTGTGTGTTCTTAGCGCCTGAATTAGTGCTTCCTCTTCCTGTGGTTCTAAGGAAGAGCTTATGATCACTGGAAAAGTGTCATCTTCTCCCAGAAATGCATATTTCAGGGATGGTGGTAGTGGTGTGAGCTCGGGTTTAGGAGGCTTCTCCTCTTCATGAGGAGTTATCAAAGGTTCTTCTGTTTTCTCTTATTCCTCCAAATCAGGCTGAACATCTTTAAAGATGTCCTCTAGCTCTGATTCGAGACTCTTAGTCATATTGACCTCCTCCACCAGGGAGTCAATAATATCAATGCTCATGCAGTCTCTTGATGTGTCTGGATGCTGCATAGCTTTGACAGCATTCAACTTAAACTCATCCTCATTGACTCTCAGGGTCACTTCCCCTCTTTGGATGTCAATGAGAGTTTGTCCAGTTACTAGGAAAGGTCTTCCTAGAGTGAGAGTTGCACTCTTGTGCTCCTGCATTTTCAGCAGTACAAAATTAGTGGGAAAGGCGAATGACCCAAACTTGACAATCATCTCCTCAATCACGCTTGATGGCATTTTAATAGATCCATCAGCAAGTTGGAGACATATCCGGGTTGGTTTGACTTCTTCAGTCAAACCAAGCTTTCTGATAGTGGATGCATGTATCAGGTTGATACTCGCTCCGATATCACATAGAGCTGTCTTGGTACAAGCACCCTCTAATGTGCATGGTATCATAAAGCTTCCGGGATCATTAAGCTTCTCTCGTAAGCTTTTTAAAATGACTGCACTACATTCTTTGGTGAGGAAAACTTTTTCATTTTCTCTCCAATCCTTCTTATGACTTAAGATCTCTTTCATGAACTTAGCATAATAAGGTATTTGCTGAAGTGCCTCTGCAATAGAATCTTTATCTCAAGAGTCCTGAGATAGTCTACAAAGCGGGCAAATTATTTATCCTTTTCCGCTTGGCGGAGTTTCTGTGGATAAGGCATCTTGGCTTGGTATTCTTCAACCTTAGTTGCTGCAGATTTATTTCCTACAGAAGTGGTTGGAGAAGTGTGCTTAGGAGGGTTGTTATCAGCACTTGCAGGTGCCTGATCCCTCATTGGTGTTTGAACGCCAAAATTGGGTGCTGAATGGGCGTTTAACGCCAGATTGCCACCCATTTCTAGCGTTTGAACGCCAGAACTGGTATCTTTATTGACGTTTAACACCATGTTGCTACCTTTTTCTGGCGTTTGAATGCTAGAATCATTCCTCTCTAGGCTCTTACGATCCTTAGGAGGATTTTGGGTAGTGAATTGGTCATCCTCTGTCAGTTGTTCTTTTCTTTGATTTGAGACGTTCAATGTCTTTCCACTCCTTAAATAAACAGCTTGGCATTCTTCTATTATCTGCTTGGATAATTACTGTTTTGTCTAATTTAATTATTTTTCCATATTCTGGTTAGCATCTTTGGTTTCTCGTAGCATCTCCTTAAATTCTGCTAGCTGTTTTGTTATAGAAAAGAGTTGTTGATTGAGTTCAGCAACTTGTTTTGGAGGACTAAATTCAGTGGATACTGCCTTAGCCTATTCTTTCATGGAGGACTCACTTCTTAAGTACAGATGCTGATTTCTAGCAACCATATCTATGAGCTCTTGAGCCTCTTCAATTATTTTTCTCATGTGTATAGATCTACCAGCTGAGTGGTCTAGAGATATCTAGGCTTTTTCTGTAAGCCCATAGTAGAAGATGTCTAACTACACCCATTCTGAAAACATTTCAGAGGGGCAATTCCTTAGCATCTCTCTGTACCTCTCCCAAGTATCATAAAGGGATTCATTATCCTCTTGTTTAAAGCCTTGGATGTCCAGCCTTAACTGTGTCATCCTTTTTGGAGGAAAATATTGATTCAAAAATTTTTTTGATAACTGTTTCCATGTTTATATGCTTGCTGTAGGTTGGTTATTTAACCACCTTTTGGCTTGATCTTTTACAGCAAATGGAAATAGTAATAATCTGTAGACATCCTGATCTACTTCTTTATCACGTACCATGTCAGCAATCTGTAAGAACTGTGCCAGAAACTCAGTAGGTTCTTCTTCTGGAAGACCAGAATACTGGCAATTTTACTGCACCATGATAATGAGCTGGGGATTTAGCTCAAAATTACCGATTCTGATGGGGGATATACAGATACTATCCCCATATGAAGCAGTAGTGGGGTTACTATATGACCCTAGAGTCCTTCTGGACTGTTCAGTTTCACTTAGGTCCATGATGGAGAAAGGGAGGTGATGTGAATTATGAGTAAAATTTTATTTTATTTTATTTTATTTTAATATAATTTTATTTTTTTTAATTTTTTTCGGACCGAAATAAATAATAATAATAAAATTGGAAACTAAAATAATTAATTATTTAAAAAGATTTGAAAAATTTTTATGAAGATTTTCGAAAAAAAATTGAAGAGAGAGAAGGTGGTTAGGAAGTTTTGAAAAAGATATGATTTTTTTTAAAAATTTAAAAGATATGAATTGAAAAAGATATGATTTTAAAAATTTTGACCAAGTCAACCCAAGGGATTCGAAAATAATGAGTAAATAAAGGAATATATATTTTTGAATTTAATAAGGAAAGAGGAAAACAGTAAAATAACACCAAGAACACTTTGAAAATCAAGATGAATACTATTCATACCCTAGGTCGAGTTGTCCAACCTGGGATGTTCTACTAACAAGTCAACCGACCTCTTCAAGATAGGACAATCCGACCTCTTCAGGTCAGGACAATCCAACCTCTTCTCAAAGAGCTCGGCCAAATCACCAGGAAAGCCCAAAAAGGGCACAAATGGAGAACCACGCCCCAAATCCTAAGGCACCCCAAGCCTACAGAGAGAAAGGCGGTTCCCTTGAAGATAAGATGACCTCACTTGAAGATAAAGATAAAGATAAAGATAAGATAAGATAACTAACTTATCTTATCTAAGAAGGTCACTCTACGCCATTATAAATACACTGGAGCACCCAGGTATAACTCATACTCTGATTCTACTAAAAATCTACTTAATACCCTCGCTAACTTAAGTATCGGAGTCCCTTACAAGTACCACAACCCTTCAGAGATGAAGGATCAGCACCACTACCAAGTCCAACAAGTCGGACGCGGTAGCTCCGACCACCATCATCAAGTCGGACACATCAGCTCCGACCACCACAGAAGATCTCATCTGAGATCGACCTACAGTTTCAGGTAACCCTCGGAACATTGGCGCCATTGCCGGGGAACCTGAAAGTCATCCCACCACCATGGCAGACGATCATGACAACGACCACGATTTGGATCTAGAAGATAGAATGCCGCACAAAATCATGGACACTACACCAAAAGATATCCCGCAACCTAATGGAGAAAAAAATTCACCAAACCCGGGAGCCCTTGAGACGCTTCAAGGTCGTTTAAAACAACTTGAGGAAGAAGCCCAACATCAGCGAGAAGCTGGGAAGGAGCTACAAAGAGAGATAAGGCGACGCCGGGAATTGGAGGACAAACTCCTAAAACTCGAAGCCGATCTCAAAGCCAAAGCGACTCGATCCACTCACGAGGACAGGTCCCGCAAGGAACTGGATCCATTTACCAAGGAGATCATGAAGACCAAAATCCCAAAAGACTTTAAATTCCCGGATATGGCTTTATACGATGGCAGGGCAGATTCCAGCCACCACCTCAGTAATTTTAGGAGTTGAATGTACCTCACTGACGCCTCGGACGCAGTCTGCTGCAAAGCCTTCCCGACTACCTTAACAAAAATGGCGATCAAGTAGTTCGACAATCTACCCCCCAGGTCCATCTCAAGCTTCGACGACCTAGCCAAAAAGTTTCTAGCCATATTCTCTATCCAGAAAGACAAAACCAAGCACACCTCAAGTCTATTAGGAATCAAACAAGGAGACCGAAAAAGTCTCCGCAGCTACATGGAAAGATTCAATAAGGCATGTCTAGACATACAAAGTCTGCCCATAGAAGCGGCCATCATGGGCCTCATCAATGGCCTACGAGAAGGGCCTTTTAGCCAATCCATATCGAAAAAACATCCAGCATCTCTAAACGAAGTACAAGAACGAGCAGAGAAGTATATCAACATGGAGGAAAACTCTCGATTAGGAGAGACCTCAAAATCCGGATTCTCCTACTCCTCCCGAGATAAGGACAAAGAATCCAAGAAAAAAGAAGATCGACATGGGGAAAAGAACAAAAAATACCACAATTAGACCCCTCTTCGGGTATCCCTTATGGATGTCTACAGAGAAGTATGCCATACTAAAAAGATACCTCCAGCTCGAGCACTCAAAAACAAAAAAGGAGGGGGAAACCGGGCAGAATATTGTAAATATCATCGAATCTATGGATATTTCACCAATGAATGTTTCGACCTAAAAAATATCATAGAAAAATTGGTAAGAGAAGGAAAATTAAATCGGTATTTGGCGAGCCGAACAGACGATCCCAGAAAAAGAAGAAGGGATGAAGATGTCGGACAGGCAGAACGACCACCTTGTACACCCGAGAGACACGTCCACATGATACACGGAGGATTTGTGGGAGGCAGGATCTCCAAATCATCTCGCAAAAGATATATTAAAGAAGTATATCATGTCGAGGGAAGAAAGGAAACACCTGACATCCCCACAATTACTTTTACCAAAGAGGACGCATCCGGTATCATCTCAGGACACGACGATAGACCAAGGAAGCTCTGCCGACATCTTATTCAAAACTACCTTTGACAAACTCGGCCTAAAAGAAAAAGAACTCAGAGCATATCCGAACATCCTATTCGGACTGGGAGACACCCCAGTTCAACCACTCGGATACATCTCACTACACATGACCTTTGGAAAAGGAAACCAATCAAGAACACTCAAGATAGACTACATTGTGGTTGACGTAAGTTCAGCCTACAATGCCTTAATAGGTCGGACAACATTGAATCAGCTCGGCGCAGTAGTCTCGACTCCACATCATGCATGAAATTTCCAACTGAAGAAGGTATAGCTATAATAAAAGCAGACCAAAAGACTGCGCGTCGCTGCTACAACGAAAGTTTAAACCTTAGAGGCAGAGGAGAAGAATTCCACACAATCGAACTCGGTGGAGCTCAGAGGCGGGAAGAACTCCGCCCACAACCCGAAGGTGAAGTAGAAAAAGTCCAGATCAGAGATATCCCGGACAAAACAACTAATATCGGTACAATCCTAAAAGGAGACATAAAAGAATAATTCGTACAGTTCTTGCGAGATAACGTCGACCTCTTTGCATGGAAGGCTGCAGACATGCCAGGCATAAACCCCAAGTTAATGTGCAACAAGCTAGCAGTCTACCCAGGATCTCGGCCAGTACAACAGAAACGTAGAAAGCTCAGGCCAGAATGATCCTAAGCTGTGGAAGAGCAGGTACAAGCTCTACTGGAGGCAGGATTCATAAGAGAAGTCACGTATCCACTATGGCTAGCTAACGTTGCCTTGGTGAAAAAATCAAATGGGAAGTGGCGGATGTGCACCGACTACAATTGATCTCAACAAAGCCTGCCCAATAGATCCTTATCCACTCCCAAGTATTGACGCTCGGGTAGATGCCTCCTCTAGATATAAATACCTTTCGTTTATGGACACATATTTGGGATACAATCAAATCCCGATATATCCACCCGACCAAGAAAAAACCTCATTCTTAACCCCAAAAGCAAACTACTACTACGTCGTCATTACTTTTGGACTTAAAAACGTAGGAGCTATTTATCAGAAATTAATGAATAAGATCTTCACGGATCACATCAAAAAAATCATGGAAGTATATGTGGATGACATGTTAATAAAGACACAAAGTGAAAAGACGCTGTTGTCCGACCTCACCCAAGTATTCGACACTATAAGAAGGCATGGCATACGACTTAATCCTGCAAAATGCACATTCGCAGTAGAAGTTGGCAAATTCTTGGGTTTTATGCTCACACAAAGAGGAATCGAGGCAAATCCGAATAAATGTCGGGCCATACTCGACATGAAGAGCCTGACTTGTGTCAAAGAGGTACAACAACTCAATGGAAGGTTGGCAGCCTTGTCCAGATTTCTAGTTGAATCAGCAATAAGATCTCTCCCCTTTTATGCCACTCTAAGGAAGGGAGGCAACAACCTGTATACTTCATCAGCAAAGCATTACAAGGATCCGAGCTGAACTACCAAAAAATAGAAAAATTCGCCTATGCTCTTATACTAACATCTCGACAGCTCCGTCCATATTTCCAAGCTCACATCATTAGGGTTCGGACCAACAAACCCATAAAAGGGATTTTGCAGAAAACGGACTTAGCAGGCAGAATTTTGCAATGGGCAGTCACGTTGGAGCTCAAAAGCTCATCATCTTCAGCGACTCATAGGTAGTCACTTCACAAATAGCATGGAGCTACCAAGCCAAAGATCCCACCATGAAAAAGTACCTGGACAAAACCAGGGAACAACTCAGACAACTCGGGGGATATGAGGTCCGCCACAAACCTTGAGAACAGAACGCCCGAGCTAATGCACTCTCAAAACTAGCCAGCACCAAACCAGGGGGTAACAATAGAAAGCCTCATCCAAGAAATGCTGCATAACCCATCAATCTCAGAAAAAGAAAAAGTCCTAGCCATAATAGGTTAGGATCAAGGATGGATGACTCCATAATTAGCTACCTCAAAATAGAAACACTCCCCACAGATGAAAAGGAGGAAAAGAGGTTAAAGCGGGAAGCACAATACTACACTATCATAAACAATACCCTATACAAAAGAGGGATTTCAATACCGTTGTTAAAATGTGTGCCGACTTCCAATACAAAGGAAGTCTTAGAAGAAGTACACAGTGGCATCTGTGGCAACCATCTCGGAGCACAGGCTCTTACTAAAATGGTACTCCTGGCCGGATTCTATTGGCTGACTCTACAAAGAGAAGCCACAGAATTCATAAAGACATGTCCACCATGTCAGAAACATGCCAACTTTCACATCGCCCCACCAGAGGAGCTTATCAGCGTAACCTCACCTTGGCCATTCGCAAAATGGGGACTCGACCTTCTCCGTCCTTTCCCTCAAGGATCCGGACAAGTCAAATTCCTCATCGTAGGGGTAGACTATTTCACAAAATGGATCGAGGCGGAACCCTTAGCTAACGCCACTGCTCAAAGAAGTTGCAAGTTCCTATATAGAAACATTGTCACAAGATTTGGGATTCTATACTTCATCACCACAGACAATGGCACCCAATTTACAGATGCAGGCTTCAAAAATTTGGTGCCCGATCTAAACATAAAACACCAATTCACTTTCGTAGAACATCCCCAAGCCAATGGACAAGCCGAAGCTGCCAACAAAGTCATATTAGCTGGGCTAAAACGGAGATTACAGGAGGCAAAGGGAGCTTGGGCTGACGAGCTCCCACAAGTCCTATGGGCATACCGGACAACGCCACATTCCACTACAAAGGAATCACCCTTCTGATTAGCTTACATAATGGAGGCAATGATCCCGGTGGAGGTCGAAGAAGGGTCGCCTAGAGTGATCCACTATAATGAAGAAACCAACTCCCAACTTTAAACGAAAAAACTCGACCTACTCACAGAAAATCGAGAAAAAGCTTGGATCAGGGAAGAGGCATTAAAACGTCGAATGGCTTCAAGATACAATCAAAAGGTAGTACCGCGAGGTTTTGTCAAGAACGACCTCATCCTAATTCAAAATGATATCGGAACAACTTGACCCGGAGAAGGAAAGCTGGCGACAAACTGGAAAGGACCCTACCGAGTCATAGAGGTACTTAGAAAGGCCTACTATAGACTGTCCAAACTTGAAGGGCGATAGCTTCCAAGGTCATGGCACGCCTGCAACCTAAGAAGGTACTACAGTTAGAGGTAATAAAGGACTTAGGATAAGGCACACTCTTTTTCCTGAAAAGGTTTTTTAATGAGGTGCCAAGCCAAGATCTACAAATTGCCCGACTTAGAGGGATAAAACGCCCACATGTATATATCTGCATTCTCTTTGAAGAAAGTTTTAGATTTTCTACAAATACTCAAGACGCATTAATCTGAAACGCTAAAAATTCATCGCCCGACCATAAAGCTACAAGGTCAGAAGAAAGTGAAAATCAAATTCACTGCTCGATCACAAAAAGGACCAAAATAGATGAAAACCGAATTCATCAAAAGGTCGACCAAATGGGGAACAAAACCCAATATCTACAATATCAGCAAAGATGAAAAAGTGACGAAAACAGAATAATGCAAGAAGTTATCGAAAGCAATCCATAGAAAGGACCTGACGAGGTCTTAATAAAATGGGTTGCTATAAATAACTTAAAAGACAGGCCGACTTAAAGAAGTCGGACCAGTCGCCGCAATAACCAAAGTTATAAAAAGTCAATCCCTGGAAAGAGGCCTGGCCAGCCCTAAAAAAGAGGATTGCTAAAATAACTTATAAAGGACCGACGTAAAGAAGTCGGCCCCAAAACCAAAATGTTATAAAAAGTAGTCCCTGAAAGAGACCTGACAAAGGTCCAAGAAAGAGGATTACTAAAAATAACTTAGAAGGGACCGACGTAAAGAAGTCGGCCCCCAAAACCAAAAAATTATAAAAAGTAATCCCTGAAAGAGACCTTACAAAGGTCCAAGAAAGATGATTACTAAAAATAACTTAGAAGGGGCCGACATAAAAGAGTCGGCCCCAAAAACCAAAAAGTTATAAAAAGTAATCCATAAAAGAGACCTGACAAAGGTCCAAATGAAATGGATCACTAAAAATAACTTAGAAGGGACCAATGTGACAAAGTTGGACCGACCAAAATGCCAAAAGTTATACAAAAGTAAATCCATAGAAAAAAGACCTAATAAAGGTCCAAACAAAATGGATTACTAGAAATAACTTCAGGCCGAGATGACGAGGTCAACCGACAGAGGGCATCCAAGTTGGACCCAGAAATCCACAACCTCAAAAGAATCAAGCTACAAGCGTGAAAGTACGAAGGCAATCAAAAGAGGTCATACAACAAGGTCCCAACACTCCCAAGAACCTAGAAGGTGTCAGATAAGCACAGACAAGCATACTACGAAAGAAACAAGTTATAATAATAACAAGACTCAAGAGGCCACCTAAAGTCGACCCCAAAAGTCTGAGAAAAGACCTTTTTTTTCCAAAATAAAGTTGCTAACAGAAAAGCAACTATAAGTATCCAGTAGACAGAAAAAATAAAATAAAAAGAGTTTAAGGCCCACAGACCAGGCTATACACAGCAAAACTCATAAACAAAAATTACAACAGATTCAAAGATTCTCCAGTAGCGGCAACTCGAGGTGAAGGAGGACGAGTCTGAAGAGGGACGGCATCAACAGTCCCATCAGGACGGTTCAAGATCTGAACATCAGGATCCGACTCGGGATGACCGACCTTAGCTGCAAGCATCGGAGAAGATGGCACGACAGAGACTTTGGTAGCAGGAACAGGAGGAGGGTCGACTTCATCATAATCATGGTCATCTGGGACAATCTTACCTTCTTTTACGATGTTGTCCAAGCTGAAAAGAGTAAGGTCAAGATCAGGCGTAAGAACTCGAACTTGGTCCCTTAGATTCTCATAAACAGCATTTACACTGCCCACAAGATGACCCTGGAGCTCGGCATAGTCAGCTCGGGCAGACTCCAAATCTTCCCTAAGACCCATCATCTCCCTGTAAGTCGTAACATAGTTATCCTTATGCTTCAAAGCCATATCTTCAGACAACTTGGCAGAAGCCGCCAAGGCTACAGCCCGAGTCTTCTCTCCCTCCAACTCTCTCTCCAACTTGGCCACTTTCACCTCAAGCTCCTCCTTCAAGCCCTTAATCCGATCAAATTCTGACTTGGCCTCCTCCATAAAGGCCTTTGTAGCATGGATAGGAAGATCTTGAGCGGTCCGATATAAAGCTGCTCCTATGTGTGCAAGTTTAATGCCACTCTGAGTGATAAAATCCAAGTGACGAAGAATGGATACATCATTAGTAGGCATAACACCATAAGGACCAATTTGTTGATCAACAAACCCGACAGCATCAAAGTCGGAAGCATCTAGATTAAAAGGCTCGACAGTCCAGGGTCTTTTTGGATGAGGAGCGGCCGTAGGAGAGGAAACAGTAGCAGAAGCCTGGGGTGGATCGAGCACGTGGACCCGAGGGGTAAGGATCATCCTCCTTTGTCCGGGAGAGCATGGTACCGATGGCTTGGACAAAGCATGAGAAGATCCTTCCCCAGCCACCTTGGTCGAGATGTTTTAGGCTGTCATAACCTTCCTTGCCTTTATAAAAGCCTTCATAGAGTCATTATTCTTGGCCATCCCTGAAAAACAAAAGAAACCATAGAAGCAGATTACAAACCAGAAAACAAAGAAAGAAAAGTAAAGTGGAGCAAAATATAATACCCAGCACAGTTCGGATTAAGGACGGATCCCTCAAAAATTTCTTGGTATCAAGATGGGGAGGCTCCCCCCAAATATCCTCCAAGACAGTCACAAAAGCCTGCTCAACCTCGTCTAACATTTCCCAAGTATACCTAGACACCACTACGTTCTTCTGCCATTCTAAGGGAAAGCGGGGCTCGCCATTCTCATCCAAAAAGAAAGGACAAGCTCCTTCAACAGCTCAGATCTTAAAAAAGTAATTCTTAAAATCCCAGAAGGACTCATCATACATGAAAAAAACTTTATGTCCCTGGGCCGACCTAAAAGAAATCCAAGAAGCTTTCTTTTTGGTAGTCTCAGGCTTGGTCAACACAAAGAGATACAGAAAAAGAGTTTGAGAAGGCATAACACCAAATTCTTGACAAACCAACTGAAAAATCTTAATGAAACCCCAAGAATTTGGATGAAGCTGAGATGGGGATACATTACAAGACCATAATAGGTCGGTCTCAAAAGAAGTGAAGGGAAGGGTGATGTTCATCTAGCTAAAGAAGAAATCGTATGCATAAAAAAAGGGACGCTCCCCCTGGGTCAAAATAGGGAAGCAGACCCTTTCGTCAGAATCAGGTGCTACCAATTCATAGTTATTTTCTTGATCCCCACTACTACATATTCGATGATGTTTCCTAAGCTCCACACAGAATTCCGAATTAGCTAGAGATACACACAGCAACACAAGGGAGTCCAACCAGTCAGATATCCCCTCAGGAACCTTAGAAGACGCCTCGACAATATTTTTGCGAGAAGACATGGCCAATTAATCCTACAAATAAGGAAAGAAAATGGATTACTAACCAAAAAACAGCTCGGGCAATATTAAAACAACTCGGACAATATGATCTAGAGCAATACAAACAGTAAAAGGAAAGCCCCAAGACACACACCAAGGTCCAGAGGAATCCTTTGGAGGCAGTGACACAGAGCGAAAGACTCAGGAAAACCTACAAAAGCTAAAACAACCTAGCAAAAGACTCTAAGCAAAAAATATGCAAATCAGAGCAAGATCACCAAGAAAACCATCGTTCTCTACAAAGCTATCACAACAGAGAAGAGACTTTCTTTCAATCAACACTCCGAAGAGAAAAATGGATTGTCAAAGCCGCCTCTCAACCACAGTTTCAGTCTACAAAAACTACCAAGCAACAAAATATAACAAGGAAAAATCATCAAAGACGCAACCTTTCCCAGAATCAAACAAGCCATTATCCCAACAAGCTTCAAAATCTACAGAAGCAGTAGACAAACATGCAAAGCCTTAAAACCCCATCCATCAGTAGAAACACCAAAGTACACATAAAGATTGAAAGAAAGCTAGAAAAGTACATCATAATGAACGGACAGGCACAGAAACGTGAAAAGGTCCAAGCTTTTTTAGCACTGTTGGATGCATTTTGCAATCCATTCAAACTCTGAGAGATCATATTGACTTGTTGGGTCAATATTTTGTTCTGAGCCAGTATGGCATTAAGAGCATCAGTTTCAAGAACTCCTCTCTTTTGAGGCATCCCATTACTCACAGAATTCCTCTCAGAGGTATACATGAACTAGTTATTTGCAACCATTTCAATAAGTTCCTAAGCTTCTGCAGGCATTTTCTTTAGGTGAATGGATCCACCTGCAGAGTGGTCCAGTGACATCTTGTAAAATTCAGACAGACCATCATAGAATATATCTAATGTGGTCCATTCTGAAAGCATGTCAGAAGGACACTTTTTGGTCAGTTTCTTGTATCTTTCCCAAGCTTCATAGAGGGACTCACCATCTTTTTGTCTAAAGGTCTGAACATCCACTCTAAGCTTGCTCAGCTTTTGAGGAGGAAAGAACTTGGCTAAGAGAACCATGACCAGCTTATCCCAAGAGTCCAGGCTATCTCTAGGTTGTGAGTCCAACCATGTTCTAGCTCTATCTCTTACAGCAAAAGGGAAAAACATAAGCTTGTAGACTTCAGGATCAACTCCATTGGTCTTAACAGTATCACAAATCTGCAAGAACTCAGTTAAGAACTGATAAGGGTCTTCTGATGGAAGTCCATGAAATTTGTAGTTCTATTGCAGTAGAGAAACTAGTTGAGACTTCAGCTCAAAATTGTTTGCTCCTATGGCAGGGATTCATATGCTTCTTCCATAGAAGTTGGAAGTTGGTATAGTAAAATCACCAAGCATCTTCCTTGCATTATTGTTTGGTTCGGCCATAATTGTTTCTTTTGCTACTTTCTTTTTGAAAATTTCAGTGAGGTCCTCTTCAGAGTTTTGTCCTTTAGCTGCTTGATAAACCACTATTTTATGGTTTATCTTATGCTCAATTGAGAGGTTTTTATCAACTCTTTACTCACTTATTCATACAATTCGCATGTTTTACATTTTCCTTCCTGATTTTGTGCTATGATTGAAAACATGCTTCTTTGATCTTATATTTGCTTATTATTAATCCTCTCTTATTACCATTAGATGCCTTGATATGTGTGTTAAGTGTTTTCAGATATTATAGGGCAGGAATGGCTCAGAGGATGGAAAGGAAGAATGCAAAAATGGAAGGAATACAATAAGTTGGAGAAACTGCTAAGCTGTCCAGCCTGACCTCTTCGCACTCAAACAGCTATAACTTTAGCTACAAAGGTCCAAACGACGCGGTTCCAGTTGAGTTGGAAAGCTAACGTCTGGGGCTTCGATTTGATAGATAATATTCCATAGTTGCCCTGACGCTAGGCAACGCGAACGCGTGATTCACGCAGACGTGTCGCATCTGCGAACTTCAACCCGCGCGGCCGCGTGGGCGACGCCTCCGCGTCACTTGGCCGCGACCTGTACGGACCAAAAAGTGCTGAAAGTGACTTCTGGGCTGTTTCTAACCCAGTTTTTGGCCCAGAGAATACAGATTAGAGGCTATAAAGTGGGGGAATGCATCTATTCATTGGCTCTCGTAATTCACTTTCCATGATTTAGATCTAGTTTTGAGAGAGGTTCTCTCCTCTCTCTCTCTTTAGGATTTAGGATTTAGGACTTCTCTTAGTTTTAGGAGTGACTCTCAATCCCAGGTTCAATGTTCTTTGTATTTATTTATTTTCAATGTTCCTTTTATTTATTTTCTCAATTTAATTTATGGATTTCTATGTTCAACTCAACTTCTTTATTTGGCTATAACTGCCCATGTTACATTTGATTGAGTTATTAATTTATGATTTTGAGGTATTTCAGATTGATGATTGGTGTCTTTTATTTATATAAATAATTTGGATTTTTCTATTACCCTTTTGGCTTTGGTTGAGTAATTGGTGACTCTTGAGCTGCCAAATAAAGCAGTGGTTGAAATTGGGAGTTGCTAATTAATTTGAGTTCCAATAACTCTAGCCTTTCCAAAGGAAAGACTAGGACTTTAAGTATCAAATTAATTAGTCCACTTGACCTTCCTTTGTTTAGTAAAGGTTAACTAAGTGGGATTAAAATCCAATTCTCATCACAATTGATAAAGATAGGACTTCTAGTTCTTATACCTTGCCAAGAGTCTATTTTACAGTTATTTATTTATTTTTATTGCTTTGAAAATATACCTGTGGCCATTGCCCAAATTCCAATAACCCCAATTTTACCTTTTTCATAGCCAATAATAAGAACATACCTCCCTGCAATTTCTTGAGAAGACGATCCGAGGTTTAAATACTCGGTTATCAATTTTAAAGGGGTTTGTTACTTGTGACAACCAAAACGTTTGCACGAAGGAATTTCTGTTGGTTTAGAATCTATATCTACAACACGACTATTTCTGTTAGTTTAGAAGCTATATCTACAACGCAAATATTTTTATAAATTCTTTACTAGCAAAAATCCTAACGTCAAAATGGCGCCGTTGCCGGGGAATTGCAAACGTGTGCCTTATTATTGGTTATTGTAAATATTTTTCAAAAAAAATTTCCTTTTTCGTTAGTTTTTGTTTTTATTATCTCTCACTACTATGAACTCTCACCCCTTTGGCTATGAGTCTGGTTATAATTATGTTGCAAGAAGAGGAGATTATAATGACAACATGTACCATGGTTGGAACAATCAAAGATGGGAGGAGCCACAAGGATTTGATCAACCCTCATGGCAACAACCACCTCCAATGGACTATCAACAACCATTATGTGATGCATACCAAGATAATGACTATGGTGAGCACTCTTTTGATTATCAACAACCACCACCATACGCCTATGAACCCCCTCCTCAATATAGCTTTGGACCACCATACTCACAAGCCCCTTTTCACCATTCACTTCCATATGACCCTAACCCTCAACCACCATACCAAACACCTTATAAGCCATATGAACCATATATAGAACCACCCCAATTCCAACCCAATTACTCCCAAGAACCACTACCTCAATATTTGCCATCTCCATATCCATCAATCCAAGAGTCTTATGGTCCTACTTATGATACCCAAGCAGAACAAGAGTCAAGGGATCCTCTCAACGAAACAATGGAAAAATTTCATGCAACCATTCACCAATTAAATCAAGTGATAAGTCAATTAGCTTCCCGACGTTCGGACACTCAAGGAACCCCCATGGCTTCATGTGGACAATCTAATGAAGAACGCAGCACGAAGGAGATACTAGAAACTCCAATGGACAATGAGGAACATGGCTTTGTATTGGAACAAGTAGAGGAAGCCATAATAGTTGCAGAGGAAGAAGTGGTTGAAGACTTAGGAGATGCTGAACCTCCATGGGAAAGTCAAGACATAGAGCCTCCTTCCAAGACAGTTGCAATTGATGTTGAGGAGGGTGTACAACCTCCAAGGCATATCATAGCTAAAGACTTTGAAGAGGTTGATCAAGAGATGGAGATTCAAGAAGAAGAAGCATCTTGACATGAAGATTACAGAAGAAGAAGCACAACCTCCTTTGCCCTTGGTGAACACTGAAGAAGAGATTGAATTGGAAGAAATTCACCAAGAGGAAGAGGTTGATATTGAAGAAGATTGCCAAGAGGTGGAAGATGTCGAAGAAGAGCACAAGGTAGTGGAGCTTGCACGTTCATTAGAAACACCTCCCCCTAAGTTGCCATAATCCTTCACAACATTCAAGTGGGTGAAATTCATATCCCTTGGCTTTCTAATTCCACTTGAATACGGGCTACTGGAGACGGATGGTCAACTTAGAGCTCTTTGTGACATTAAGAGTAAGAGGAAGATGGCCAGTGATAAGAATTGTCCTGCAAGGTTCATCATGGTTGGATGCTTTAAGTTTAAGAGTAAAGGTTGGTATAGAGCTCAACTGAATGGGTCTAGGAAGTTGTTTGGCCGCTTACTTGAGAATTCAGACTGCTTGCCACCCAGATGGAACAATATTACTCAACCAAAAGACGGGTGCAAAGGCAAGGTCTTGGACCCCGGAATCCATTCTACCAATCACCACTCTTAGGGCCTTGTCACTTACTTTAACTTACTTGAAGGCTTTCTGCGCCTAGTTTGGGACCCCAGAGGCTACTGAAATTCTAAACACTGGTGGAGATTCCTGGATCAGTACAAGCACAAGCCACCATAACAAGGAGCTCACCAGAATGTCCAACTTAAGGACTTTAACTAAAAGTGCTAGGTGGGAGACAACCCACCATGGTATGATCGTTCTTTTTTCAGTTTAAATTTTAGTCTATTTTTGAGTTTTGATTGAACCTGGAATTTTGCATAACATTCATTGCATCTGCATTTGCATCTAATATTAAAAAAAAATTCCACGCGACGCGATCGCATTAGCGACGCGTCCGCGTCGCAAGGAGAGGGGAGAAAATAAAACATGAACAGAGAGTCACGCGAGAGCGTGGCTGGAGGCGTGCCAATAGCACAAATCGTCCCACGCGACCGCGTCGCTGACGCGACCACGTCATATGGGAATAATGGCCTCCCACGCGACCGCATGCCCTAATTTTCGACGTAAAAAGGGTGCACTACGAATTATTGTGCGAGAGTGGTGCTGAATTGGTGCTGAACGCACAATTCTATCCACGCGGACGCATGGCTCACGCGTCCGCGTCATTCCTTTTTGCAGCCCACTCACGCGATCGCATGCCCCACGCGATCGCGTCACCCAATATTTGGCAATTAATGATTTTGAACAGAAAGTTGTGCGAGCGCGAGGCTATCCTCACGCCAGTGGCATAAAATGGGTCACGCGACCGCGTGACCGACGCGACCGCGTCTATCTGTATAAGTGCAAGTCATGCGACCGCGTGCCCCACGCGTCCGCGTCGCTTGCGCCGCACAGCTTATCCTAATTTGCCAAATATCTTATCTTTTCTTCCCCAATCCTAATTTTTCCTCCCTCCTTTCTTACTTACTTCTTCTTCCCTTCTTTCCCTTCTCATTCTTCTTATCTTTCATTTCCTTTTACTTAATTGCATACTTTCATTCATTGCATTATTTTCATTAGGTGTTGGAATTTTATTTGGGTCATTGTTTTTCTATATTTTTGTGGATTATTTGACAATTATATATTACTTTTTAAAGGGTTGCTTGCATGTTCAATTTAATACTTTCAAATAGCTTATTCACCATGCATGCTATGTGTTTGTGAAAACGCCCGTATGGCATTGTGCACTATTTTTAAGATTTCTTTTAATCTATTGCTATAAATGCTTGCTTTTTACAAAATCCTTTTTATATTTTATTAATCAAATATAATTGTTATTACAAACATGATTGTTAGTTTGAAAGACTTGGTAATCTAACTTGGACATTGAATACTTGATCTATGCTACTCATGCCTTTGCTAGCATGCCAATAAACATCTTGCATTTAACTGTCCTCACATGCACTTACTATATTTCCATTGATGACTTTTCACATGTAGTCATGACCATGTGTTAACGTCATTCTTCTTTCCTATGCAGTGATTACCACCTTTCCCGCTCTCTTCCTTGCTCTAACCCTTAGCTTTAAAAGTTACTTTATTTTTCCCTTTTCAGGATGGCCACCAAGAAGGGTACAGAGAGAGCTACTCCCAAACCACTGGCAAGGAAAGGAACAAAGAGAGCACCAACTGAGGAACAACAACCCCCATCCACCTGCACATCTCAGCATGCACCGAGGACGGTGCAATCTTTAAGTGTGAGGAGGTCGATACCGATCTCCACGGGTTAGTTAGTCCCTTCTCAACACCAATTTTTGTTTTTCATTGTTGCATTTGCATGTTTGATTGCATGTTTATTTTTTTGTGCATATTTTATCACTTGGTTAAAGTAATATTTTCTTTTTCAATAAATTTTTATATTATTTCACTAATTTGAATAAAACTTTTTGAAAAACTTATTTGAAGAAATATTATTTTGGAACATAGTTTAGAGCCCAAACACACAAAACCAGTGAGATTTTGAGCCTATTTGATTGGTTGCATTTTATCAACCAATATTTTATTTTTGGTGTGTGTTTTTCTCTCTAAAATTGTGATCTTTGTCTTGCTTAATTCTATATTTCCATTGTCTAATGTATGCATGCATTGATATGATTGAGGCCTTTGTTTCACTAAGCTTACATACCCATATGGCCTTACCCTTTCATTATCCTTTGCAAACCAATTTGAGCCTAATATACCCATTTGTTCTTTACTTTAGCTCATTACTAACTCTAAGCAGAAAACAATAATGTCTTTAATTTGAATTCTTGGTTAGCTTAGACTAGTAAAAGCGCTCATGATTTAAGTGTGGGGAAGTTGGGTTTGAAATTATTTGGTTTGAATAATTGGGTGTTGTATATTTTAGTGAAAATATGCAAAATAATAGTTGAGCACATATTATTACATTCAATACTTTAATCATATGCATTGAGAAAAAAAGAAAAAAAAAGAAAAAAAGAGCAATTAATAAAAGGGGACAAAATGCCCCAAAGTAAGTGTTGGTATTAATGCATATGTACTAAACTCAATGTTAGGATGCACGAACATGTGGAAAGCACAGTTAATGGGAAGTTAGATTTTGCATTTTAATTAAATGGATTGTCTTAAGTTAGGTGGAAAGTTTATGTTAATTAAGGATTCAAATTTTAGTCCACTTGGCCAAATACAATCCTACCTTGACCCTAACCCCATTACAACCCTTAAAAGACCTCTTGATTTGTGTATTGGTGCATTAAATTTTTGTTGATTGTTAGATGAAGAGCAAGCTAGAGAAAGCAAGGTTAGTAGAGAATTGAGAGAATTGACCCTAGACACTTGAGAGTTAGAGTGATATACACTACCAAGTAAGGGTTCAGCGCTTAATTCTATGTTCCCTGCTTTTATGAGCTATCTTCTTCTTACAAGTTATTTGTATTGTATTTTGTGATTTGAATTAGTGAAATCCAGTTCATATTTATTCTTGAAAGATTTATTTACTTTTTCACCAAGTAGGTAGAAATATTTTTGCATTTAGTTGCATTCATAGGTTGCATCTCATACATTCTATCATTCCTCTTCATCCCTTTATAGTTTCTCTTGAGCTTAGCATGAGGACATGCTATTGTTTAAGTGTGGGGAGGTTGATAAACCACTATTTTATGGTTTATCTTATGCTTAATTGAGTGGTTTTTATCAACTCTTTACTCACTTATTCATACAATTCGCATGTTTTACATTTTCCTTCCTGATTTTGTGCTATGATTGAAAACATGCTTCTTTGATCTTATATTTGCTTATTATTAATCCTCTCTTATTACCATTAGATGCCTTGATATGTGTATTAAGTGTTTTCAGATATCGTAGGGCAGGAATGGCTCAGAGGATGGAAAGGAAGAATGCAAAAATGGAAGGAATACAATAAGTTGGAGAAACTGCTAAGCTGTCCAGCCTGACCTCTTTGCACTCAAACAGCTATAACTTTAGCTACAAAGGTCTAAACGACGCGGTTCTAGTTGCATTGGAAAGCTAACGTCCGGGGCTTCGATTTGATATATAATATGTCCTAGTTGCCCTGACGCTAGGTGACGCGAACGCGTGATTCACGCAGACGCGTCGCATCTGCGAACTTCAACCCGCGCGGCTGCGTGGGCGACGCCTCCGCGTCACTTGGCCGCGACCTGTACGGACCAGAAAGTGCTGGAAGTGACTTCTGGGCTGTTTCTGACCCAGTTTTCGGCCCAGAGAATACAGATTAGAGGCTATAAAGTGGGGGAATGCATCCATTCATTGGCATGCTTTCAGAATTCACTTTTCATGTTTTAGATGTAGCTTTTAGAGAGAGAGGTTCTCTCCTCTCTCTTAGGATTTAGGTAGAGTTTTTAGAAATTAGGATTTAGGACTTCTCTTAGTTTTAGGAGTGAATCTCGATCCCAGGTTCAATGTTCTTGGTATTTATTTATTTTCAATGTTCCATATTTGGATTGATTTTCTTATTTAAATATAATTTGAGGTATTTTCGGATCTATGATTTGTGTCTTTTATTTATATAAATAATTTGGATTTTTCTATTACCCTTTTGGCTTTGGTTGAGTAATTGGTGACTCTTGAGCTGTCAAATAAAGCAGTGGTTGAAATTGGGAGTTGCTAATTAATTTGAGTTCCAATAACTCTAGCCTTTCCAAAGGAAAGACTAGGACTTTAGGTATCAAATTAATTAGTCCACTTGACCTTCCTTTGTTTAGTAAAGGTTAACTAAGTGGGATTAAAATCCAATTCTCATCACAATTGATAAGGATAGGACTTCTAGTTCTTATACCTTGCCAAGAGTCTATTTTACAGTTATTTATTTATTTTTATTGCTTTGAAAATATACCTGTGCCCATTGCCCAAATTCCAAAAACTCCAATTTTACCTTTTTCATAGCCAATAATAAGAACATACCTCCCTGCAATTCCTTGAGAAGACGACCCGAGGTTTAAATACTTCGGTTATCAATTTATTTAGGGGTTTGTTACTTGTGATAACCAAAACTTTTGCACGAAGGGATTTCTGTTAGTTTAGAAGCTATATCTACAACGCAAATATTTTTATAAATTCTTTACTAGCAAAAATCCTAATGTCAATGCTCTTAGCTTCCTTTTCAGAGTTCTTTTAGGTTCAGGATCAGCTTTAACAAGTATGCCTTTATCTTTGTTCCTGCTCATATGAAAGAGAAGAAAACAAAGAAAATATGGAATCCTCTATGTCACAGTATAGAGATTCTTTGAGGTGTCAGAAGAAAACAAGAATTGAAGGATGAGGTAGGTAAGGAAGAATTCAAACACACAAAGAGAGATGGAGTTCGAATTGACAATGGAGGAGGAATGTTAGTGTTTAAATAGAAAAAGATAAGAGAGGGAGGAGAAGAATTTTCGAAAATACAAAGAATAAATTTAAAATAAATTTTTGAAAAATTGGTTGTGGTTTTGAAAAAGATAAGAAATAAAGTTGAAAAATATAAAAAGTTATAAAAAGATTTTGAAATTGATTTTGAAAAAGATATTATTTGAAAAAGATATGTTTAAAAAGATATGATTGAAATTTATTTTGAAAAAGGTTTGAAAAGGAAATTAAAAAGATTTGATTTTTGAAAAAAATATGATTGAAAATATTTGATTTGAAAAATATTTGATATTGAAAAAAATATGAAGATTTGAAAAAGATTTGATTTGAAAAAAATATGAAGATTTGAAAAAGATTTGATTTGAAAACAAAATTCCTCTCCTTGTGTCATCCTGGAGTTAAACGCCCAAGAGCTGCATGTTTTGGGCGTTTAACGCCCAATTTAAATGCCTAGCCAGGTACCTTGGCTGGCGTTTAAACGCCAGTTTTCCTTCTTCAGTGGGCGTTTTGAACGCTCAGCTTTTTCTCTGTAATTCCTCTGCTTTATGTTCTTGGATTTTCATTTTGCTAAATCCTTTATTCAAGAAGATATGTTTTCAATTTTGAAAAACAACAAAATGAGTCAAAACATATAATTCTTGGATCAAAACACAAGATATATGCCAGAACATTATGAACGTCAAGATGAACACCAAGAACAATCTTGAAGATCAAGATGAACATCAAGAACTCAGTTTTCTTAATGAAAAAAACATGGAGGACACCAAACTTAGAACTTTCTCATGTTTGGGCCATACGAATGCAAGAATGCATATGTAGAAACATCATGCAGTGCAAATCAATAAATCATGAAGATCAAACAAGGCAATTCATCAAGAATGACTTGAAGATCATCAAGAACACAATGTATGTGTTTCGAAAATTGCAAGACAATTAAAATCATGCAATTGACACCAAACTTAAAATTTGGCCCTAGATTCAAACAAGAATGATGAAATATTTTTGAGTTTTTATGATTTTATTATTTTTTTGGATTTTTCAAAAATTATTGTGGAAAAACGAAAAAGAATAAAAATTTTTTGAAAGATTTTTGAAAAATTTTTGAAAATAAAATAAAAATTACCTAATCTAAGCAACAAGATGAACCGTCAGTTGTCCAAACTCGAACAATCCCCGGCAATGGCGCCAAAAACTTGGTGTACGAAATTGTGATACACAATGGCGCCAACAACTTGTACGCATAATTGTAATCTCAACTCTTTTTCACAACTTCGCATAACTAACCAGCAAGTGCACTGGGTTGTCCAAGTAATAAACCTTACGTGAGTAAGAGTCGATCCCACGGAGGCTGTCGGCTTGAAGCAAGCTATGGTCACCTTGTAAATCTCAGTCAGGCGGATTCAAATAGGTTAAGGAGTTTTCATAATTTAAAAGATAAATAAAACATAAAATAAAGATAAAGATACTTATGTAATTCATTGGTGGGAATTTCAGATAAGCGTATGGAGATGCTTCGTCCCTCTTGAATCTCTGCTTTCCTACTGCCTTCATCCAATCCTTCATACTCCTTTCCATCACAAGCTGTATGTTCGGTTTTCACCGTTGTCAATGGCTACCTCCCGTCCTCTCAGTGAAAATGGTCCATGTGTGCTGTCACCGCACGGCTAATCATCTGTCGGTTCTCGATCATGTTGGAATAGAATCCCGTGATCCTTTTGCATCTGTCACTACGCCCAACACTCGCGAGTTTGAAGCTCGTCACAGTCATCCCATCCCAGATCCTACTCGAAATACCACAGACAAGGTTTAGACTTTCCAGATCTCAAGAATGGCCACCAATAATTCTAGCTTATACCACGAAGACTCCGATCTTTCGGAATGGAGGCTAAGAGATACACGCTCAATCTTAAGTAGAACGGAAGTGGTTGTCAATCACGCGTTCATAGGTGAGAATGATGATGAGTGTCACGGATCTCACATTCATCAGGTTGAAGTGCGAGTGAATATCTTAGAACAAGAATAAACTTGAATTGAATAGAAAATAGTAGTAATTGCATTAAAACTTGAGGTACAGCAGAGCTCCACACCCTTAATCTATGGTGTGTAGAAACTTCACCGTTGAAAATACATAAGTGATAATGGTCTAGGCATGGCCGAATGGCCAGCCCCCAAATTGTGATCCAGAGATCAAAATATGATCAAAAGATTCCCCGATTCTAAGATTCCAATATGAAAATACAATAGTAAAAGGTCATATTTATAAGAAAACTAGCTACTAGGGTTTACAAAAATAAGTGAATGATGCAGAAATCCACTTCCGGGCCCACTTGGTGTGTGCTTGGGTTGAGTATTGAGCTTTACACGTGTAGAGGTCTTCCTTGGAGATAAACACCAACTTTGGTGCCAATTTGGGCGTTTAACTCCAACTTTTATGCCAGTTCTGGCGTTTTGATGCCAGAAAAGGCAGAGAGCTGGCGTTTTGACGCCATTTTACATCATCAAAACTCGCGTAAAGTATGGACTATTATATATTGCTGGAAAGCCCCGGATGTCTGCTTTCCAACGCAATTGAGAGCGCACCATTTGAGTTCTGTAGCTCCAGAAAATCCACTTCGAGTGCAGGGAGGTCAGAATCCAACAGCATCTGCAGTCCTTTGTCAGCCTCTGAATCAGATTTTTGCTCAGGTCCCTCAATTTCAGCCAGAAAATACCTGAAATCACAGAAAAATACACAAACTCATAGTAAAGTCCAGAAATGTAAATTTTGCATAAAAACTAATAAAAACATCCCAAAAAGTAGCTAGATCCTACTAAAAACTACCTAAAAACAATGCCAAAAAGCGTATAAATTATCCACTCATCAACGAGGCGGTGAAAGTTTCTTAGTATGACATATCTCCCTGTAAACATCTACAAGGGAGACTCGTAGAGGAGTGTAGCTATGGTATCTGTGAGTTTTCTCCGACCTGTATTCTTCCTTTTTCTTGGTTCTTTCTCTTTTTCCTGAGGCGAGTAAGGCAGGCTGGACTTTGGGAGAGGTTCTCGTAGTGGAGCATTTCTTCCATGTTGATATACTTCTCTTCTCGTGCTTGGACTTCGTACAAGAAAGCCGGGTGTTGCTTTGATATGGATTGAGAGAATGGTCCTTCTTTAAGGCTATTAACTAATCCCACTATTATTGCTTCTGTGGGCAAGTTCTATTTCTCTAGGCATGCTTTATTAAATCTCCCCATATAATCCCAAGTTTTTCCCCGACTTCCTGCTTGATTCCTAACAAGCCCGATGCATGCTTTACTTTATCCTTCTGGATGGAGAATCTGGTAAGGAACTTCCTTGTCAAGTCATCAAAGCAAGTCACCGACCTGCTAGGTAGGTTGTCAAACCATTTTATCACAGCTTTGGTCAAGGTCATTGGGAAGGCTTTACAGCGGGTGGCATCAGACGCATCAGCAAGGTACATCCGGCTTTTAAAATTGCTAAGATGGTGCCTTGGATCGGTTGTCCCGTCGTTGAGATCCATGTCGGGCATTTTGAAATTTCTTGATACCCAAGCTCGCATGATCTCTTTTACAAACGGGTCTTCTTCTCCCAAAGGGCTTTCTTCCCGATCTGTTCAATTACTTCGGTTGCGAAGGTCGGTCTCCAACTTCAGGATTTTTTCTTCTAGCTCTCTGTGTCATTTCACCTCCCTAAGCAGCTCTCGTTCAGCTTTCAATTACCACGCACTTCGTGTTTAAGCTGTTCTAGTCGCTCTCACTGGCCATGGACTATGTCCAGTATTTCAGTTGTGTGAGGGGTCTCCTCATCTTTAGGATGGTGGATTTCCGAATGAATCCTTCTCGGGTGGGGATTCCCTGAGGGCCCCTCCCTGGGAAGTCCTTGAGTGTGTTGTGGTGGTGGAGGGAGTTCAATAGCATGACTTTTTGGCTGGGCTACAGGTTTAGATTTAGATGCACTATGGCCATCTTCATACTGGTTATTCGCCATCATTAAGGGGTGAATTTCAAGTCCCCAGCAACGGCACCAATATTTCGAGGGTTACCTGAAATATTGATTTCGGCCTGAACGTGAAGTCTAGGCTCCTTTAGTGGCAGCGACCGACTTGTTCTTGGTTTCGAGGTGGCACCGTCTGAGTTCCTCGCGAGGTGGTGGGGGTGGTACTTGCAAGAGACTCTGATGCTTAAGTTAGCAAGGGCTTCAGGCAGGTTTTTAGTACATTAGAACGTAAATAATATCTGAGGGGTGTCAGTGCATTTATAGTAGATTTGATAACCTCTTTTGTTGAGGTAGTTCCATCTTAATTGATGGATAACCGTTCCCTTTTTATCTTGAGAGGTTGTTGAGGTTTATCTTTTAGGGAATATAAAGATAGTGAAAAGATTCACGGAGGTAGTTACTTGCTTTGGACAAGTAGAGCTGGGCTCTCTCGATGGTGTCCGACCTCTTTAAACAGGTTGGGTAAGTGCGAAGACCAACCCTTCTGGGTTAGGTCTTTCATTCTTTAGTGGGTCTGTCTTTAAACTTTGAGCCAGGGCATGAACACTTTCCCTTTCAAAAAAATTGAGTACAAGGGTAGTGATTTTAGTGCCGACCCTGCTAGGAATCTAGATAGAGCTGCTAATTTCCCATTTAGTTGCTGAACTTTTTTGAGGCAGATCGGCCTCTTCATGTCGAGTATGGCTCGGCATTTGTCTGGATTTTTACTTTTATACCTCTTTGTGTTAGCATAAAGCCCAAGAACTTACTGACTTCTGCTGTAAAGGTGCATTTCGAGGGGTTTAACCTCATCTTATTCTTCCTTATTGTGGAAAAAACTTCAAAGAGATTGAACAACAGTGTCGAATCATTTTTAGCCTTAACAAGCATATCCACATAGACCTCCATGAGCTTCCCTAGATGGGGTGAAAACACTTTGTTTATGAACTGTTGATATGTGGCTCTGGAATTCTTTAACCCAAAGGGCATCACTATGTAACAATAGTTAGCCCTTGAGGTTATGAACGAGGTCTTTTATTGGTCTGGCATATAGATCGAGATTTGGTTATATCCCAAGTAGGCGTCCATAAAAGACAAGTATCGATATCCTGAAGCTGAGTTAACTAGAGCGTCGATACTGGGAGAGGATACAGATCCTTGGGAAAGCTTTATTGAGATCGATGTAGTCCACACACATTCTCCATTTTCTGTTCTACTTTTTTACTAGCACAATGTTTGCCAGCCATAAGGGATATTGTTCCGAGGGTTACCTGAAACTGTAGGTCGATCTCGGATGAGATCTTCTGTGTTGGTCGGAGCCGATGTGTCCGGCAGGTGTACGGCGGCCGGAGCTGGTGTGTCCGACTTGTTGGACTTGGTGGTGGTGCTGATCCTTCGTCCCCGGTGGGGGGTACCTGCAAGGGACTCCGATGCTTAAGTTATCAAGGGTATTAAGCAAGTATTAAGTAGAATCAGAGTATGAGTTATACCTGGGTGCTCCAGTGTATTTATAATGGTGAAATGTGGCCATCTGTGGATAAGATAAGTTAGTTATCTTTTCTTATCTTTATCTTATCTTTAAGTGAGGTCATCTTTAAAGGAACCGCCTTTATCTCTATGGGCTTGGGATGCCCTTGGATTTGGGACGTGTTCCTCTATTTGGGCCCTTTGTTTGGGCTTTCCTGTGTCTTGGCCGAGCTCTTTGAGAAGAGGTCGGGTTATCCTGACCTGAAGAGGTCGGTCGCTTTGTCTATAGAACATCCCGGGTCGGACAACTCGACCCAGGGTATGAACAGTGCCCCTGCTTGAGCTCGGTCTTCTTTTTTTTTTCGAGGCCGAGTCTTTTACTTCGGTCCTTCTTTGGTGAAGCCGAACTCAAGCATTTGTCGATTCCTTTGTATCTGCTTTTGAATGTAGAACGTTTACTCTAAAAGACGCGCACTTTTTTGGGAACGTTCGAGGGTTTAATGCTTTTAATTTTGAGCATTAATTGACCCATTTCCCTTAGGCTCTTTTACTTTGGATTTTGAAAACCTGAAAACGGTTTCTCTTCTTTTGCTCTTTCGTGACTTCTTTTCTCAATTCTCTCCACTCTCTGCTTTTGTACTTTCTGTTTTTATTTCGTTGCGGCGTCATTTGGTGTTCTCTGGCGCTTGGGATTTTGCATTGGTTCCTGCGACATTTACTTTTGTTCACATTCTTCGTGAGAAGGTATTTCCAGATTTCGTCTTCCCTCTTTGAAGCTTGCTGCTCTTTTCCAGGTTGGTACTAGCTTTTCTTGCTTTTTCCGTAGCTTCGTTTTTAACTTTGGTGAGTGTTCTGGTTTTGCATGTTTGAAAGTTTGGATCTTTTTTTGCGATCTTTTATTTGCTGCTTGTGATGTGCTTCCTTCTTGTGGTTTTTTCTTGGAATTTCTGTTGAGGCTTTTCTGGGATTTTACTGTTGCTTTCTGGTTGCTTTTGGTACTGGTAGAAGATCCGTATCTATTTCTTACTTTTGGAGATTTCTTCCTGTCTGATCTTTTTCAAAAAGGTTGCATCTTTAATGGTCCCATGCTTTGTTGCTTTGGGAATGTTTTTGTTTGGTAGGCTTTGTAATCATTTGCTGTGTTTTTCTTTGATGAAAAAGCGCTTTGTTGTTTTGAATCCTTTTTGAGAAATGCTGGGATGCGATCTGTAGGGTATTTCTGGAAACCTTGCTTTGTTGTTGCCTCCAAAGGATGCCCCAGGGCTTTGGTTTGAGTCCTGGGGTTTTCCTTTTCTTGCTTTTCATTGCCTCAGAAGTATTGACCGAGTTGTTTTCCCCTTTGTCCGAGATGTTTGTAGTAACCTCATTTTCTTTTCTTAATTGTAAGATTAGTTCGCCTCATGTCTTCTCGCAATAACATTGTAAAGATGTCTTCCAGAATTCCCGAGGGGATGTCCGATTGGCTGGACTCCCTTGTTTTGTTGTGTGTTTCTGTTGTGGATGCTGAATTTTGCACAGAGCTGAAGAAGCGTCATAGGATTTGTGGTAACAACACTCGCGAGGGGGATTACGAGCTTGTTGCTCCTGATTCTGATGAGAGGGTTTGGTTTCCGACTTCCATCGAGAGGGAGCGTCCTTTCTTCTATGCCTATGAATACTTTTTCAGCCAATTGAATGTTACTTTTCCTTTTACTGCTTTTGAAACCGACCTGTTGTGGTCGTGTAATGTTGCTCCATCCCAACTTCACCCAAATTCCTAGGGTTTTATTAAAATTTTCAAAACTTCTCTGTTGTGAACTAGATGTAACACCTTCTCAGACTCTTTTTCTTTACTTGTTTGTTTCTGCCAAGCCTGGCAGTTCTTCAAAAAAGAAAGCTTCTTGGGTATCTTTCCGGTCCGCCCAGGGCCATAAAGTGTTTCCGATGTATGACGAGTCCTTTAAGGACTTCAAGAACTACTTCTTTAAAGTTCGAGCAGTCGAGGGGGCCCGCCCCCTTTTTTCTTGATGAAAATGACGAGCCTGCTTTTCCTCTAGAGTGGCAAAAGAATGTAAGAGTGCCACGTTACATATGGGAAATGCTTAGTGAGGTTGAGCGGGCCTTTGTAGTTGTTCTTGAAGATTTATGGGGGAAGCCTCCTCATCTGGATACGAAGAGATTTTTGAGTGATCCATCTTTGGTTCGGATTGCTTTGGGTATTTGCTTGTCTATTTGTTTGACTTGTTTCTATACTTATTTCCTTTTTCTTCCTCTTTTGTAACTCTTTGTCGTGGCTATTTTTGTGTTTTGTAGAGATGTCAAAGAATAATGACTCTATGAAGGCCTTCAAAAGGGCGAAGAAGGCAACTGCTGCTCTGAACATCTCGGCCAAGGTTGCTGGCGAGGGATCTTCACAGGTCCCCCTGAAGCCTCCTGTGCCGAGTTCCCTTGGGCCGAGAAAAGTAATTCCTACTCCCCAGTTTCATCAGGTCGATCCTCCTCAAACTTCTGCTACTGCTTCTGGTGCCCCACCTTTGAAAAAGCAAAAAACATCCGAGCCCTTTAACTTGGATGCCCCAGATTTTGATGCCATTGAGTTTGTTGACCAGCAAATTGCCCCCTATGGTGGGCTTTCCATGGACGACGTGTGTCTTCTTCGAAATTTGGATTTTATTACTAAAAATAGTGTGAAGATGGCTCATATGGGTGCCGCTATATTCCGAACAATTCAGGGGATTCCGATTCATGCCACAAAATCCTTTATGGAAGAGGCCAAGTCGGAATTTGATCGAATCAAGGGTTTGAAGGAGGAGTTGGAGGTGAAGTTAGCGAAGGTGGAGAGGGAGTTAGAGAGTGAGAAGGCCAGCTCTATTGCCTTTGCTGCTTCTTTGAAGCTGGCCGAAGACATGGCGTTGAAACATAAGGACAGCTATGTCTCGGCTTATAGGGAATTGATGCATCTTCGGGAGGATTTGGAAACAGCCCGGGTTAATTATGGTGAGCTTCAAGGTCATCTTGTGGGTAGCATAACTGCTGCCTCCGAGAACCTGATGGAACAGTTCCGGGTTGTTGCTCCTGATGCCGACTTGACTCTCATTAGCCTGGACAATGTCGTGAGGGATGGTAAGATTGTCCCTGATGACCAGGATGATGATGATGCTGATCCTCCCCTAGTGCTTTCTTTTAAGGTGTCGACCTCCTCTGTTCCTCCCGTTGCATCTGATCCGGATTGCCAGATTCTAAACCAGGATGATGGAACCGTAGATGCCGTGCCCCTTCAGACTCGTCCTCCTTTTCCTCATACTGATGCTGTCGGGAAAGCTCACGATCTTTAGCTGATCTTTTTTCTGGATATTTTGTGTAAATAGCCCGGTTTGTGGGCTTTTGAACTTTGTTTTGTTTGTTTTTTTTTTGACGTTTCTAGTTGTCTGCCTTGCAACTCTTTTTGAAAAACAAAAGTAGCTTCCGAGGTTGGTTTTGTGGTGGCCTCTTGAAGCTTTATCGTATTATGCATGATATCTGTTGAAATTTTGCTGTCTGGCCTCTTTAAGTTGTTTGCGTGCTTATCATTTGTAGCTTGGATCCTTTTGAGGCCGTGCATGTGGGGGGTCCGACTTGTTTCTCGGTTTCCTCGCTTTTGTTTGTTTTTTTTAGCACCTTATGACCGATTTATGTTGGTCCCCCTCAAAAGTTATTTTTGTGATCCCCTTTTCTGGGCCTTTACTCGGTCTCTTTCATGGATTATGTTGATAACTTTTTAGTAGTAGGAGTCCGACTTGGTTATGTCGGTCTCCTTTAAGTTATTTTTCGTAGTCCTCTTTCTTGGATCTTTGTCAGATCTCTTTCAGGGACTACTCGTATAACTTTTCGTTTTGGGCAGACTTTATTATGTCGGGCCCTTCTAAGTTAAAGTAATCCTCTTTAATAGGGTTGGCCAGACCTCTTTCCAGGGTTTACTTATAACTTGGGTTGACTTGGTCTGACTTCCGCACGTCGGCCAGTCTTTATGTTATTATTTTAGCTATCCGTAAGACCTCGTCAGGTTCTTTTTTTGGATTGCTTTCGATAACTTCTTACATTATTCTGTGTTCATCTTTGCCGATTTGTAGAAAATGGTTGGTATCTTTAGATCGTCCTTTGGGTGAATCGCGTTTTCACCTTTATCGGACGATTATTTTTATCGTGGTCGGGCAGTGAATTTTTTTTTCACTTTCTGCCGACCTGTTGCTTTATAATCGGACGATGAATACTTCAGATTAATGCGTCTTCGACTCTTGTAGAATATCTGAAATATATTTTATTTAAAGGAAAATGCGAATATATACATGTGGGATTTTTCTGGTCTAGGTCTCGACCTGGTACCTCATTAAAAAATCTTTTCAGGAAAAAGAGTGCATCCATTTAGTGAGACCTTTTACCTTTTCTAACCGTAGTACCTTCGTAGGTTGCAGGCGTGCCATGATCGGGGAAGCTCTCGTCCATCAAGCTCGGACAGTCTGTAGTATCCCTTCCCAAGTACTTCTATGACTCGATAGGGTCCTTTCCAGTTTGCTGCCAGCTTCCCTTCTCCGGGTCGAGTTGTTCCAATGTCATTCCAGATTAGGATGAGATCGTTCTCTGCAAAGCTTCTCGGCACTACCTTTTGATTATATTTGGAAGCCATTCGGTGTTTTAGAGCTTCTTCCCTGATCCGAGCTCTTTCTTGGATTTCGGGTAACAAGTCGAGCTCTTCTTTCTAAAGTTGGGAGTTTACTCGTCATTGTAGTGGACTACTGATGAGCGGATAATTTATACGCTTTTTGGCATTGTTTTTAGTATGTTTTAGTATGTTTTAGTTAGTTTTTAGTATATTTTTATTAGTTTTTAGTTAAAATTCACTTTTCTGGACTTTAGTATGAGTTTGTGTGTTTTTCTGTGATTTTAGGTATTTTCTGGCTGAAATTGAGGGACCTGAGCAAAAATCTGATTCAGATGCTGAAAAGGACTGCAGATGCTGTTGGATTCTGACCTCCCTGCACTCGAAGTGGATTTTCTGGAGCTACAGAAGCCCAATTGGCGCGCTCTCAACGGCGTTGGAAAGTAGACATCCTGGGCTTTCCAGCAATAAATAATAGTCCATACTTTGCCCAAGATTTTATGGCCCAAACTGGCATTCCAAATCAGCTCAAGAATTCCCAGCGTTAAACGCCGGAACTGGCACAAGAATGGGAGTTAAACGCCCAAACTGGCACAAAAGCTGGCGTTTAACTCCAAGAAGAGTCTCTACACGAAAATGCTTCAATGCTCAGCCCAAGCACACACCAAGTGGGCCCAGAAGTGGATTTTTATGTCATTTACTCATCTTTGTAAACCTTAGGCTACCAGTTCTCTATAAGTAGGACCTTTTGCTATTGTATTTTCATCTTTGGATCATTTTAGATCTTTTGATCATCTTTGGACGTCTAGTTCTTAGATCAGATCTTGGTTCTTCTGGTTCCCTCTCTGGGGCCGAAGCCAATGATCACTACTATCACTTATGTATTTTCAACGGTGGAGTTTCTACACACCATAGATTAAGGTGTGGAGCTCTGCTGTACCTCGAGTATTAATGCAATTACTATTGTTCTTCTATTCAGTTCATCTTATTCTTGTTCTAAAATATTCATTCGTACCCAAGAACATGATGAATGTGATGATTATGTGACGCTCATCATCATTCTCACTTATGAACGCGTGCCTGACAACCACTTCCGTTCTACAAGCAAACAAGGCTTGAATGTTTATCTCTTGGATTCCTTAACCAGAATGGAAAGGAGTAAGAAGGATTGGATGAAGACAGTAGGAAAGCAGAGAGACGGAAGGGACACAGCATCTCCATACGCTTATCTGAAATTCTCACCAATGAATTGCATAAGTATCTCTATCCTTATTTTATATTCTATGTTATCCTCCATAACCATTTGAGTCTGCCTGACTAAGATTTACAAGGTGACCATAGCTTGCTTCATACCAACAATCTCTGTGGGATCGACCCTTACTCGCGTAAGGTTTATTACTTGGACGACCCAGTACACTTGCTGGTTAGTTGTGCGAAGTTGTGATAAAGAGTTGAGATTGCAATTGAGCGTACCATATTGATGGCGCCATTGATGATCACAATTTCGTGCACCAAGTTTTTGGCGCCGTTGCCGGGGATTATTGAGTTTGGACAACTGACGGTTCATCTTGTTGCTTAAATTAGGTACTTTTACCTTTTATTTTCGAAAAATTTTTAAAATACAAAAAAAAAATTATTTTGTTCTTCAGAGTTTTTAAGAATGAATTCTAGAGTTTCATGATGATCTGTTGAAGTCTGGCTGGCTGTGAAGCCATGTCTAATCTTATTGGACCGAGGTTTCAACTTATCATCACAAAAGCTTGTTGATTTCTACCAATTTTGCTGTTGAGAGCAATGATCTGCTGAGGCTTGGCTGGCCATTGGCCATGTCTAGTGTTTTGGACCGGAGCTTTCCTTGAAAGCTTGGCTGGTTATGAAGCTGCGTCTAATTCCTGGACCGGAGTCTTAGACTAGCATTGTAATGATTCCTGGAATTCTTATTAAAAATTTTGAATCTCTTTGTTTTCTTTTCCATATAATTTTCGAAAAAATCCAAAAAAAAATTTACAAAATCATAAAAACCAAAAATATTTCTTGTTTGAGTCTAGTGTCTCATTTTAAGTTTGGTGTCAATTGCATGTTTCTATTCTTCTTCGAATTCATTCATGTGTCTTAAGTGATCTTCAAAATGTTCTTGATGATTTACTTACTCTGATCTTTAATTCTCTTGTCTTGAGTATTTTTGTTGTTTGTCATATGCATTCTCAACTTGTTAGTGTCAGTAGTATACAAACTTCTAAGTTTGGTGTCTTGCATGCATTGTTTATTTGATTTTTAGTTGCATTTTGATTATTCCTCATAAAAAAAATCCAAAAAATTTTTAATTTGTGTCTTTTCAAGTCAATAATACATAGAATTAAAGATTCAGAACATACAGCAAAGGAATTACACAGAAAAAGCTGGGCGTTCAAAACGCCCAGTGAAAAAGACAAACTGGCATTTAACGCCAGCCAGGGTGCCTGGCTGGGCATTTAACGCCCAAAAGGGTAGTGCTTTGGGCGTTAAACGCCAGAATGTGCACCATTCTGGGCGTTTAACGCCAGGATGGCACAAGAGGGAAGATTCTGTTTTCAATTCAAAATTTTTTTCAAGTTTTCAACATTTTTCAAAATCAAATCTTTTTCAAATCAAATCTTTTCAATCAAATCTTTTTCAAAATCAATTTCTTCCCCTTTTCAAAAATACTTACTATCAATCAATGATTTGATTCAACATTTCAAGTATGTTGCCTTTTCTGTTGAGAAAGGTTTAATGTTCGAATCATATCTTTTCTTGTTAGCCAAGTCATTAATTTTCAAAATCAAATCTTTTTAAATTGGTTTTCAAATCATATCTTCTCAATCATGTCTTTTTAAAATTATATCTTTTTCAATCATATCTTCTTAAATCACATCTTTTTCAAAATAGTTTTCAATCATATCTTTTTAATTTCTAATTTCAAAATCTTTTTCAAAAATCACTTGATTTCTTTTCCACTCTTAGTTTTCGAAAATCAATTAGTATTTTTTTCAAAATGTTTTTAAATTTTTTTACTTAATTTTCGAAAATTTCTTCCCCTCTTCTCACATCCTTCTATTTATGGACTAACACTATTCCTCAATGAACAATTCGAACTCCATCTCTTTTGATAAGTTCGAATTCTTCTACCTTTCCTTTTATTTTTCTATTTCTCTGACACCTCAAGGAATCTCTATACTGTGGCATAGAGGATTCCATATTTTCTTGTTCTCTTCTCTTTCATATGAGTAGAAGCAAAGACAAAAGCATTCTTGTTGAGGCTGACCCTGAACCTGAAAGGACCTTGAAGCGAAAGCTAAGAGAAGCTAAGGCACAACTCTCTGTAGAGGACCTAACAGAAATCTTCAAAGAAGAAGACATGGCAGCCGAAAACAACAACAATGCCAACAATGCAAGGAAGGTACTGGGTGACTTTACTGCACCTACTCCCGACTTCTATGGGAGAAGCATCTCTATCCCTGCCATTGGAGCAAACAACTTTGAGCTTAAGCCTCAATTAGTTTCTCTAATGCAACAGAATTGCAAGTTCCATGGACTTCCATTGGAAGATCTTCATCAGTTTTTAGCTGAATTCTTGCAAATCTGTGACACAGTCAAGACCAATGGGGTTGACCTTGAGGTCTACAGACTTATGCTATTCCCTTTTGCTGTAAGAGACAGAGCTAGGACATGGTTGGATTCACAACCTAAAGAAAGCCTGAACTCTTGGAAAAAATCTAGTCAATACCTTCTTGGCAAAGTTCTTTCCACCTCAACAATTGAGTAAGCTTAGAGTGGAAGTCCAAACCTTCAGACAGAAGGAAGGTGAATCCCTCTATAAAACTTGGGAAAGATACAAACAATTGATCAGAAAGTGTCCCTCTGATATGCTTTTTGAATGAATTATCATAGGTATTTTCTATGATGGTCTCTCTGAACTATCCAAGATGTCATTGGATAGCTCTGCTGGAGGATCTCTTCATCTGAAGAAGACGCCTACAGAAGCTCAAGAACTAATTGAAATGGTTGCAAATAACCAATTCATGTACACTTCTGAAAGGAATCCTGTGAACAGTGGGACAAATCAGAAAAAAGGAGTTCTTGAGATTGATACTCTGAATGCCATATTGGCTCAGAACAAAATATTGACTCAGCAAGTCAATATGATTTCTCAAAGTCTGTCTAGAATGCAAGCTGCACCAGGCAGTACTAAGGACGCTTCATCTGAAGAAGAAGCTTATGATCCTGAGAATCCTTCAATGGAAGAGGTGAATTACATGGGAGAACCCTAT